>NC_056737.1:524824112-524886612 GCF_019279795.1 Protopterus annectens
GGTAGAATCCATGATTGCAAAGTCATCCCCAGTGAAACAGGTGGCCCACAGCATAAACCATTAGTTGCCACAATCAGCTGTAAGCAGTGGTCAGAGAAGGCTCTAAGGTCAACAGAGACCAGGCTGAAGACCTGGAAATTGACTGGAGAGAAAGTACAGCAGTTCACGGAATTACTCACGGCATACTAGAAACTTGTGTATATATATATATATATATATATATATATATATATATATATATATATATATTTATATATATATATATATATATATATATATATATATATATATATATATATATATGTCAAGAGTCTTAAACTTCCTTTCTTTGCATCTTCACATGTGCCATTTTAATGATGCAAAGTTGGATCTTTCCTGCATTAGTAGGTTGGGTTTCTTTCCTCTATTTTTTGTAAGTAAGTAGATATCACAATAATGCTTCACACAGGATAAATGAAGTATGTCCATTTATTAAATTAACAGGTTTTGCATTAGTATGTATTTTCCTGCCAACAATGAGCTATAGGTTCATAGCTTCATGGGTAAATACAAGGGTAGCTGCCCTTGCAGGCCATTTTAAGCCTAACCAACTTCCATTTTTGTGCTCAAAATAACCTATTCCATTTGGTTGAAGACCTTACCCATCCCATGGTCAATAATTATATATTACCCAGAATGAGAAGAACTGGGATCATATATACTATGAATTATAAAACTCTAGTATCAAGCATTACTGCCTGACTAAAATCCTCAGTGATTTACTGGAAACCCAATAGCTTTACAAGGGGTGTACGGGGAAAATTATGAGACAAAATCAGGGGCATTCTGCAAAAATCATAGATGAAAGGTAAGGCTCAGTGACATTAGGCAAAATCAGAGACAATTAAGAGACCATACTGAGTGTAAACGCCTGAAGGGTTAAGGTTATTGCTGACCCATGGTCCAATAAAGAGAACATTTGCCAGCTTTCATTAAACTTTATATAATGAAGAGAGTTGCAGAGATGAAATGTGGGAAACAGAAGCACAGTAATTGTTAAGAACAGCTCAATTAATGTACCTAATTTAGCCAAATGCCTTCTGCTTCTCCTTTCTGCTATAATGGGGCCAGTACTAGCAGGAATTCTCCCCTGTAGAGCCAGTGCAGATCATCTTAGACAATTATCTCTATTGATATCATTGCTTCACTATTCCTTAAAACTAGTGGTGGCAATATTTGTTGATTTTGAAAAATTATTTAACTCTATCAGCTGGGTGTCTTTTTGAAGGATCCTTCACAAATGGCTTCATGGATGACTTTCTGGGTGCTGTTCAGACTTTAATAATGACCCAGTAAAGAAAATTCTTACTAATTTGGATCTGTCATCATGTTTCTATTAGAAAAAAGTCACTTTCCAAGGTTGCCTGCTAGCCTGTTATCATATTAGTGGCCTTAGAGCCATTGGCCAGGACATTTTCTTTAAGGGACATGTGAAGTAGATGAAAGCATCTTGATATTATGGCTACAACATTTTTTCACTGATTATTGCTTAACTCGCTAATACCTATGTGGTGTGGAATGTCACACCTCTAGCAGGCTACACACATCTTGCATTCCAGAGCATTTTCTGAAAAATAAACTTAAAAAGCATAAATTAAACAAATGTAAATATTTTGTGAACAATAAAAGCTAATAAAATTGTACAAATAACAATGATATCAGTAAGAAGTATTTTTACAGTGACAATAGTCAGTGTATAATTGCCTTTCCATAAATACAATTATATAATGCACACAAACCCCAAATTATATTTTTGTTAAGTTTTCACAAACAATTTGTTGTATCTTGGAAATTGTACTACATGTCTATTTGAATTATATTGCTAGAACATTTTTGTTAACCAGACATAAACTTTCACATGACAACCAGCTATTTCTTTATGAATATATGTTTATTGAGATATTTATAGAAATATGAAAACATATACTTAATCATATAATTAGCAATATGAATACCACCAAATATCACTAAGGGTATGCAACTTACTTTACAAATATCAGAGACAGTTTTCTTCAAGAACATCTAAGGTTTCACCAGATGTCATGCAACAGTTTGTAAGTCAAGTAGTTTCTGATGTATTAAGTACATATGAAAAGGTAGTTTATTTTCATAATTATTAGCAAACAACAGGTATAGGGTGATATAAATGAACATTTACAATGGATTGTCCTGTCTCCCACCATGGCATTTCACATCATATCCCTCAACATGTAGGGCTCTCAGTTACAAAAATATGAACATAAATATGGAACTATGAATAATAAGTGACAAATTATTTGATTAATTTCTCTACTGCAGGACATCACAGATTAACAATCTTAGTGTCATTTTGTTAGTAACTCTTTATACCTTCCAGTACTACCTATTATTATCTGATAAAATAATTGACGAAAGAAGTCAGGCCCAAAAAGTTCAGGATGCCATAAGGAGCAATAAGTGTGATTTGGAAGTATACAAAAATGGAGTTATAAGCTTGAATGAGTAAATGTAATATTGACTCGTTCCCCACTGGAGGACATGCTAGAATTAGTTGCTTTACTGCAATAATGCGCCTATATATCTGGCTTAAAAGACAATAAAGGAAAAACCAAAAGTAAAATAAATAATTAAGGAAAAAAGTACCAAATTGGGAACTATTTTTTTTTCAAAATACTGGTACTGTTAGTTTAAAATGTTTCAAAAATGTTTAATTTTAGGGAGGGCTGAACAAAATTTTGAGACATAATGAGGGACAGCCATAAAAAATTGCAATGTCAGAGAGGTGTGCTCATAAGTATTTGGAAGTCCTCTTACACTGGAAACCTAGAAAGATGTTGAAACTGAACCTTTCTGAGAAGTTATTTAGAGTCAGATGTCAGGTGTAAGCTTCATTTATAACTATTAGAGAGGATAATAGTGCTGAAAATGCTTTTTTCCCATTAGTCATTTATATCTTAAGACACATTTTTACTCCAGCAAAGTATCTGATGCATAAGAAAATAAGCAGGTTAAACACTTTAATCATTATACCAATGACACACTCAACCCCTCCCTTATGCTGCACTGCAACATTAGTCATCCACCCCTCTGATGTGAGAATATAACCCAAAGCTTTCTGCATCAAAAGCAAGTGTGCTATCTGTTGTGCCACTGACACTAACAAATAAACACCTCTGCCAAGTGTCGAACCCTTGCCCCTTTCAATTATAACACACTGCATTAACCCACCATGCTACACAGGTTGATTAATCAGTATATCATGATGTTGAAGAAGGGTATACTTTCATATCCTGGTGATTCCTTGTCTTGTATCCCAGATTTTAACAAACAAGCAGCAGTTTTTATGTTCCATCCTCCTATTTTTTGAGTCTAGGTGGACATATTCTCACTCTGGTCTCAGCACAGAGTGGGCTATATGGGCTTATACTAAGATGTTACCAAAATTTACTATCCATCTAGCATGGAGTTAATTGTTCATTCTTGGCATGGCATCTTTTGTTTATCCAACTTGACTCTGCAAATAGTAGGGTACATATCTGATTCTCTGCTTGAAACACTGACCTTAGGAGAGTGGATCTCATGGTTTGGTGGTATGATTGGAAAATGATGATCAAAATTCTCAAGGACTTTATAGAGGTTATGTTGCAAGAAAATCCATGCTTCCTTTTGAAACAGAGCTCATATTGGTTGCCTTATTAAACCACTGTTGATGCTCAAAGTAACAAGATGCCTTTGTTAAAACTTCCCTGAGCAAGTAGATAATTTTAGTTAAGTTTCCTCTTAAAGAGCTACTTCGCAAACTCTTCCCTGCAATGTATCAGGACATATCAAGACTGCTTTTAAATAACTTTTTGTCAATGTTTGTTTTCATCTACAATGGTAAAGCCAGTTCCACTGATTGAAAAACAGCTATTCCAAAAGTACTGGCTTTTTTAGTTAGCATCATGGTATGCTGTGGATTAGGGAATATGCACTCAGAGTTGGTATATATAACTTGCAGGGGGGTTGGGGGGATCTAAAGAACTATCTTTTCAGAAATGTTAATGGGTCCTTAAAGTACCCAAAAGCCCATGGATATTGGCTGTCACATTCTCTGATCAAAAATATTAAAGCAGGGGCTTGTATAAACCGGCATGATCTAAAAGGTATCTCTCTAGTTGGACTTGGTGACTTGTGGAGTACTATTCCATACCTAAACCCCATAAAAACATGCTCAGTAATATCTGGTTTTCTAGGCTTAGACACAATTCCTGATTGTAGCTAAGCAGTTTCCTCCACTTTCGTAGCACCTTGGGTTTAAGTACTGAAAGATCTGACAATGTCAATGAAGCCTGAAATGACTGTAACTGGAAAACATCTTAGCAAACATGGTACTTGATACAGCCATTGAATAAAACAAAATGGAAGATTCATAGCCACATAAAAGTGGGCTTTTAAGAAATTACCTTTTTCCAAATTCAGTCCACATATCAAGGGTTAACTACTGTCTAATGGGATGGCCATACTGGAGGGAAAAATTTTTCAGGTTGTGGACAAATACCAAAGGTTAAACTTCTATGAAATCCATGCTTCCTTGTCATTACTGGAGGACAGTACTTTCTACAGGAGAAAAGTATGGAAACTGTGCTAGTTGTACAGAATTTCAAGAACCAAGGAATAGGATAAACCATGAAGAAACCAATAATGCAAACACGTAGGACTACCTCCACAGCTAAAATAGTAAAACACCAAGAATTCTCCTTTAAAAATGAAAGAAAACACTAGTGTTGCAGAAAGTATAATATCCCTTTATTTGCACACAAGAGATTTTTTCCCACAAATAACGGAACTTCATCAGATAAAACAATCATTACTAACCATCCTTTTTAAAAAAAAGTACAACCAATAAATAATCAACATCAGCACACACCTATTTATAATAGTCAATAAAATTCATAACATAATTAAATACCATGGGCTAAGATTAAGCATCCCTCATCCAATCCACTTACAAAGAGATTCATCCAATCAGAAACACTTATTTTCACACACCTACCCTGTTCTATCCAATGGGATTACAGTGATTTAAATAATCAGGAAGCAAGAGCCTCACATACAATTCATGTCTTGAAAAGTACAAAAAACAAATTCAGGTTAAATTATCAAAATAATAATAATTAAAAATCAACATTCAGCTGACCTTGAAAACTTTTGTATGTACTTAATATAATAAAATATATTAGTAATGCTAATCATGTCACACGAATTCAAGTTTACAAAGTCTAAATGATGGCTCAAAAGCCGACAATATTTTATTATAGTAAAGAACATAAGCACGTATGACATATATTGGGTGTGATGTTGTTTAATCAATATCACAGCTCACAAACATTTAAGAAGCAAGCTTTTATATCCAGCCCAAAATAACGGCTTAAGGGCCGAAGATAGCTTATTATTCTATAAAAGCAAAGTGTGCCGAATTCCTCGGTATTATTAATCATCATTCCGTATCTAAAACCACACAAATATACAAATGTTAACTTTCCTAAATCACCAGACTTATTAAACATCAAAATCAAATTAATAACTTATAAATTCACATATCCTAACCAAAATTAATATAAAAATAGTTTAAAAATATATAAAAAGTATAATAAATTATAACCAATCATATATCGGTTAAAGAGGTTCTCACCAATGATCTTACAAGATGGATAAAGTAATCCTAACATCAATAATTTCCTTTAAGCCAATAAGGTGAAAAAACAATCAGAACATCACTCGAGCATTGACAGCCAATTGCTATCAATAACCAGTCAACAGCAACATAAAAATTGACAGCCAATTGCTGCCCCAGCCCTAATGAATATTAAATGGGAGAAAGATGACATACCCATACTTCAACCATAGCAGCAGACTGGTTAAAAGAACACCAATAAGATCGCATATTTTAATATAAGCACCAATAGTCTTAAGGACTACATAAAACATAACCAATATAACATTTTACTACTGAACTTCCTATTCCTCCCATCCAACCCCAACAAAGCAAAACACAACCATTAAACACAACCAAATACAATTCAGCCATAATTGAAATGTGCTCCAATGTCGTAATCAATACCAGAACCAACTATAAAGCTGAACAACGGAGCAAAGTCTGGTTGTGGGCACATATAGCACAGTAAAAAATAAAATAAAATAGAAATGATTAGCTCAAATTGCCCGATCAACTACAGGGCAAAAACTAGATTGTCTGTAATAAAGCACAAGACCAAAACTTTTTAAAAGACTTACAAACAATAACATCATTATAATTACCTCTCAAACATTATCTAACAATCATCAGATTTCATTTATTATAGTATTACAAAGCACTACAAAATATAACTAAATTTCAGAGTATTTTCATCTGTAACTAGCTTTTAATTTTAGCAGACATGCTACTGAAGCTGCTTTATTTTAACCTGGCCATAAATGTGTGGAAAGCTGCAATTGCCATGATAATTCAGCCTTCTCAAGAAGTAGAGGCCATGCTCCACCTCTAGCTGAATCAACCAAAGTTTGCAATACAAAAAAATTAAAAAAATGATCATTTTCGGAAATATGCCTATATAATGCAGTTGTGGTTTTATTCAACCGAATATCAGATATATGTTCACTAATTTGATTTTTAAGTTTCCTCTTAGTCTTGACCATGTAAAAACATGGGCAAGTTGAACATTTGGCACAATATAGTACTTCTTTAGTATTGCAGCCAGGTTTTCCTTTGATGTATATTGTTTGATGATTGATGGTGACTTGACTTGTAATTAAAATATGCTGGCAAAAAACAGAAGTCTCACATTTAGTCATCCAGCCATTATTAATGATGGGCCTAGAGTGTTCAAAAATGATTTTTAGATTCAAACCTCTTTTAAAAACAATATGAGGTTTGTCTCCTAGACAGGTTCTAAGGCTAGTGTCATTCAATAAAACACCCAGTTTTTATTACAGATATTCCTAATAGCATTACTATCATCACTAAAGGCTGTAATAAAAGCATTTTATATGTATTACTCTCCTGTTTACTAGAAAATTCATTAGTCCCATCGGATATATTCAATACTGATTCTAAATCATCTACTGCAATAACATCCAAATTCAACCCATCTGATATAAACACATCTGATATAAACACATTAGCATCATCAGAATTCAGCAAGGGTATAAATGACCATTAAGTCTTTTTTCTTTTACTTCTACAATAAGCTCAGTAATAAAAAAAATCAGGATAACCATGATTTAAAAACATAGTTCTCAATAATTCACATTCTTCAACAAAATCAAACCAATCTGTAACCATTCGTGCGGCCCAAACTAATTGCTCTTTTACAATCGCTCACTTTTGAAAGGTTGGATGATCACTTTGAAAGTGAAGAAATTAATTAGAATAGGTGGGCTTGCAGTATATCTTAGAAACCAATCTATGATTTCTACTGTCTTTCCTTAATAAAACATCCAAATAGGCAATCTGCACATTATCAACAGCATGAGGAAAACAAAGAAAATCAGTAGTGCTATTAATATAAGATATAAAAGAACTGATTTCACTATTATCTCCAGACCATAAGATGCAAATGTCATCTTGGAATCTAAGATACAAATCACAGTATGAAAAATATGGTGAATTTAACAGATATTTATATTCCCACATAATCATGACAATATTAACGTATAGCCCACCACATGCAGAACCCATAGCTATACCACTTTCCTCTAAATAAATTTCATTTTCGCATAGAATAAAATTGAACTTCAACACTAGATCTAAAAGAAGTTCATATATATTAACATTGTCTTGTGTTCATCCTTTTTGGGTTAAAAATTCCCTAAACTATTCTTCACCGATGGAATGTGGAATTGTTGTATACAAATCTTTGATATCAATGGTAATAAACATCCAATTTTCATTATAGGACAATCTAATTAGCCATTTAAGAAATTTCTATGAATCTATACAAACAAATTGTTTAGAATAAACAATATTTTTTAACTCAAAATCTAAAAACTTTGCTATGGGTTAAATAATAGACCCCCCTAGCGTCCACAAAAGGACACATGGGGGTTGTTGGATGTCTTTGTGTAATTTTGGAAGGCCAAAAATAGTGGGTATGTGCGGAAAATCTACATTAAAAAAATTATATTGATGAATATCAATCAGCCCTTCCAGGAATAAATCATAAATATACCCTCGAATCCTACGCTGTGCAACATTCATTTCATTAATGGAACTCTTTTTATATGTATCAGAGCTCAGTAGCTTTTTCATTTTTTTCACATACTTGCACTGATCCATAGCAACAAGGCCCCCACCTTTATCTGGCTTGATAAACTGAACATGTGAATTATTCTTTAAAAAGTCTAACATCACATTCATTGGAAGTGAGATTATCATAAATCCCTACCTTCTTTTCATTAAATATCCCTCTAATATCAAGTGCACACATATTTTGAAACAACAATAAAGTAGGATGAAGGGGGATTAAATGTACTAGCCACTCTTAATGGATTACTAATATATAAATCATTTAAAAACAATGAATGTAAATTTAATTTACGAACATATAATCTTAAGTCCATCAAAGTTTGTGCATAATTCATACTTTTAGAGGGAACAAAAGTCCAACATTTAGAAAAAAGGTTACACATCTCTGTGGAAATTTCTAAAGATGAAAACTTATACATTTTGAAGTCTCCTTTAAAGTTCGTGGAAATATTCATAGCTGGAAGTTTCCATTCATCATCTAGCAATTCAAACCATAACTAATCTAAGTCTTCCCTCTCCAGTTCTGAGGCCCTTTCCCTCTCTGGTTTCTCCATGAGCCCTGATTCTGCTCCAAACCTCTCGATGGAAACTTGCCATTCTTTAATCACTCTGACCGCCTCGGAAATGTTATTTGTGGATTTCCTAAAAAATCTTCAGTATCTTTGACATTGTCAAAGTGCCAGATGTTATCAGCCTGATAACACTCCTGTGCATAAGATGTCTCCCTTGATCTATCAAACCATACTTGTGACCTAGGAGGATTTGGATAAGCAGTGTTATTACCATAAGCTTCCATGTCTCTTGTTAATTTCTTCATTTTTCTTGTTTTAATCACAGTCATCTGTTCTTCCACAGATTTTAATATAGGAGCATTTTTCAAACTGATTATCAGAAAATGCAAGATCTTGAGTAATGGCATTATTCAACCCTAAGATTTCCTTAGTGAGAGTCTCAATGGTGTTATTATTAAATTTAATGACCAAGTCCATGTATTCAAATCCATGTTTATCAAAGAGCTGGAGAAGTTCTTTATGGAATGGTGAATTTTCTACTAATCCAGTAGGAAAGCGCCATAGTCGCAAGCCTTTTGGCACGATCTGTCTCTTAATACATTCTCTGAAATAATTAGAGTCCATTGTAATTTCTTAATCTTCAACAGACATTGATCAAATTCTGATAATTTAGTACATAAACTTTGATTAACATTACTTGGTTCATGATTGAATGTATTGGAACATTTAAAGAAGTATCTAAAATTCACAGTCTGAATATTAAGTCGATTAGGGCCATTAAGATGAACATTCATTCCTGACCCACTATCAATATTGAAATCTGTGTTCAGAATCTGTGACAATTGATTACCTGACTGTATTACTGTGTTGTTTCCAACTTGAAGTGATGAACTAGGGATGCTATAGGTTGAAAATTGAGAGAGATGCGAAGATGGTGAAACTTGTTGAAAAACTGGCAATTGTTCTAATTTGTCCATCCTCTGGTCGACTTTTTGGACTAAAGCAGTCAATTCCCCCAAGGACGTCTCCAAAGAAATCTGCATCACCAGTGGAGGAGAATCCATACTGAGCACCACGAACACACCAAGAACCAAAGAAAAGGATAAACCATAAAGAAACCAATAATGCGAACACGTAGGACTACCTCCACAGTTAAAATAGTAAAACGCTAAGAATTCTCCTTAAAAAATGAAAGAAAACACCACTGTTGCAGAAAGAATAATATCCCTTTATTTGCACACAAAGGATTTTGTCCCACAAATAACTGAACTTCAGCAGATAAAACAATCATTACTAACCATCCTTTTTAAAAAAAAAGTACAACCAATGAATAATCAACATCAACACACACGTACTTATAATAGCCAATGAAATTCATAACATAATTAGATACCATGGGCTAAGATTAAGCATCCCTCATCCAATTAATACTGAGGATTTCGGTGCACTTTGGTTTTATAGAATAACAAACTATCTTCAGCCCTTGAGCCTTTATTTTGGACGGATATAAAAGCTTGCTTATTAAATGGTTGTGAGAGGTGATATTGATTAAATAACATCATGCCCAATAGATGTCATATTTGCTTATGTTCTTTAGTATAATAAAATATTGTCAGCTTTTGAGCCATCATTTTGACTTTGTAAACATGAATTTGTGTGACATGATTAGCATTACTAATATATTTTATTATATTAAGTACATACGAAAGTTTTCAATGTCAGCTGAATGTTGATTTTTAAGGTTATTTAACCTGAACTTGGTTTTTGTACTTTTCAAGACATTAATTATATGTGAGGCTCTTGCTTCCTGATTATTTAAATCACTGTAATCCCATTGGATAGAACAGGGTAGGTGTGTGAAAATAAGTGTTTCTGATTGGACGAATCTCTTTGTAAGTGGATTGGATGAGGGATGCTTAATCTTAGCCCATGGTATTTAATTATATTATGAATTTCATTGGTTATTATAAATAGGTGTGTGCTGATGTTGATTATTCATTGGTTGTAATTTTTTTTAAAAAGGATGGTTAGTAATGATTGTTTTATCTGATGAAGTTCCATTATTTGTGGGATGAAATCCTTTGTGTGCGAATAAAGGGATATTATACTTTCTGCAACAGTGGTGTTTTCTTTTGTTTTTAAAGGAGAATTCTTGGCGTTTTACTATTTTAGCTGTGGAGGTAGTCCTACGTGTTCGCATTATTGGCTTGTACAGAATTTCATCCAGGCACATGAAAGAGAATGTACTCCCCCACACAAACAGCATCTACTGTAATGCCTAATGACACTGAAAAAGTACATTTATTATTTTGAGACAGCAATACACTTTATCCAGAAGAGGTACTGTACTCTGCAGAATGTGCTGCAGAAGAAATTGCTCAATAAAACATAATCAATACATTCCATAATAAATCTAGTCTGATTTTTTTAATAGTGTATTAATTATTAATTATTAGGTCTTTAAGCTTATATCAGTAAAATCAGTACATAGTTGCACTGCATTTTGCTGTTTAAGTGGTCTAACTGTTGGCATTAAACCCTAGTTTCATTCTTATATACTGAGTGTATGTCAGGCTAACTCAGCACTAGTCTTTGCATTAAGGCAGTTCCAGTACAGTCAGCTCAGAGCTCACGGTCTAATTGTTTTTCCATCCCACCCATCCTGTTGTAGTTGTGTCTGTTATTGCCTGCCCCTTATGATAATTTGACAACATAATCCTCTCCCTCTTCTTATTCATTGGCTGTTGACAATAAGCACATAAGTTTCATTTTGCAAAGTCTCTACCCTTAAACTACTCACTTGTCTAAAAGACCTTTGATAAAATTGCTTAATATTGAGTTTACTGATACTGCTTGCACTGATTTTAGTATTACATTAGTGAATGTTTTAACTATAA
Organism: Protopterus annectens; assembly: GCF_019279795.1. Taxonomy (NCBI): domain Eukaryota; kingdom Metazoa; phylum Chordata; order Ceratodontiformes; family Protopteridae; genus Protopterus; species Protopterus annectens. Next base: position 524,835,827 of record NC_056737.1, read on the forward strand.
TTAGTTTACTAGTTCTTGCTGGTGGCAGAAGAAGGTTTCTAGGCTAGTTGTTTTGTACTGAACTTTAAATAATCAGTATCAATCCACCCAAACATTATCCTAAAACAAACTTCAAGCAGTTATAAATACTCAGGCCTCCAGAGTCATTGCTGTCAGTACCATGGACCAGCACTTCCCCAAAACTTCTGTAGTTAGCCTGATTGAGATGGGTATCTTGAGACAATGTAAGAACTGTCTCATGAGGTTTGACAATCATCTATTGTTCAAACAGCATAACACAGTGTGTGAGTGATGTACATACATAATATCCTCAGGGGCAAACATCTCACACACAGTAGACTCAGATGCCTAAACTGTCAGCAGTACATCACACATCATGCCTCATTAATATCATCATGATACACATAAGCCATCATATGCTGAGGTTCTAAAGATTAACTTCCCTAAACCTCAAAGACCTCCAAAACACAGTACAGGCACAAAGAATACTCAACAAGTTAAACCTACCTCCTCACTTAGCACAAGGAGTCCCAAAGTTACAGATGCTGAGCTGTAAGGCAGGCATCAGCCCAACCAAACATTCTTAGTATAGGTGACTCCATTGTAGGACATACAGGTATGCCTCTTACCAGGCTGAGCAAGGAAAAAGATGATGTTAGTTCCTTGTCTGGTGCCAGGATCCATCAGATCACAAATGCACTGAAGTCCATGAACAGCAGGTATCAGTATGACTCTGTCATAGTTTATGCCAGTGTCAATGACCTGAGGTGTACCTCCCTGGACTGTATGAAAAGAGACATGATGGAGCTCTCAGACTCAGCCATGTATCAACGCCATGTATAAACCTAGCATTGAGCAGCATTCTACCTTCTTCAAGGATGATGCAGTGATATGAGCAAAAAAATGATTGACTTCAATAATTGGCTTAGTTTTTGGTGTCATTCAAAGGCGGCCCAATATTTGTCATCCTGGGAGAATATGATCGACAGACCATGTTGCTTCACCAGGAATGGTCGGCATCTGTCCCCCTAGGGTTTTGATTATTGGTAAAGGCATTCACCCCCATAGTACCTTTTTAGGCAATGTCAGCCTGATAAATCTACCAACATAACTAAACAAGCAAAGAAAAATATGACAGTGTTACTGATCAATGCTAGGAACCTAAACAAGAAACTCCACATCTACAAACCCTTCTCACCCTGGAGAACATTGACATCTGTGCAGGGACTGAGACATGATTTACAATACCAGATAGCATTCCCACTGTGTAGGGCTGTAACACCTTCCACACATTTAGACCAGCTACTGCATAAGAGGGGAAAAAAGATGGAGGTGTCTCACTGTACATCCAGAAGAGACTCACATCAAGGCTGGTAAAGCAGCATGATGCACTAGAGCGCCTTCATGTCCAAATAACCATCAGAAAGGTCCTATACCATATATTAGAACTCCCTCTATGACACAAGAAAGACAGAACACCTGTCTATAGGAACTAGAATCACTCAGTATTAAATCCAATACTATTTTCATATCCAACTACAGACTTTGAAACCTGCATCACCAGCAGTGCACAAGCAGAGAGATCTTGTTCTTACTAATATGACTATCTGGCCATAAAGACATTTCCTTCAAAATAAAATTGAAACCGAAAATCCCTTCCATCCATATTACCTTTAGAAATTTCTTTAAGACAAACTACCTACTCCTAAGTGATACATTATCAAGCTTCATATCCTCAGCAAACCCAGTTAGGTCCACTGAATATGCAGAAACATACACCATCACACTATACCAACATGTAAGCAGCTGCATAGACACAGGAACAAGTGCAGACAAACCCCAGAAACAAACCTACATGGCACAACCATAATATCAACAAGCTTTTAATAAAAGGAAAAGAATTTTGACCAAAAGTAAGCGGAATGACTCTTAGAATGTTAGAGCCATTGCACTGAAATAAACAAGTAAACAACTCAAGAGCTTAATAAAATGCACCAAAGCCAAATCTGAGACTAAAATAGCTATTCAAGCCAAAGACAATCACAAGGCATTTTTAGTTATGTTCGTAATCTGAAAATCAATGCAGAAATGCACAGCTGATTGTGAGTGATGTTACCTACACTGAGGCTGAATATATAGCAAACCTACTGACTGATAAATTTAACTCTAACTTTATCCTTCTCACCCTTCCTTCTGTTCCTCAAGATATACCTGAAACTGGTTCACCTCCAACTGTCACACTAGTCCTGAAAATGCTATCAAAAGCTAAAATTCCTGCATCGATAGGTCCTGATGATATACCTGGATGCATCTTAAATAGCATAAAATACAATTTAGGCACAACTCTTAACAACAATGTTCAATCTCTGAATCCATACAGGTTTTGTACCAAGTGAATGGATAACAACTACAGTCACTCCTCTGCATAAAGGTGATATTTTCACAGACCCAGGCAATTACAGATCCATAAGTCTGACCAGCCTCATATGAAAAGCCATGGAAACACTTATCATGGAACTAATCAAGCAGGACATAGAGAACTTCAAAACACTGGACCCATCTCAGTCTGGATTCGTCAAGGCCAGGTCATGATTACTCAGCCTGGTAGATTTTTTTGAAAAGGTCAATAAAGCAATGGATGAAGGCAAAATAGTACACACCACATACGTTGACCCGGCCAAAACTTTTGACACAATTCCCAACTCAGGCATAGCAGAAAAGCTAAATAAACTAGGAATACACCACCAACTGTCTCACAAACAGGTTGCAGGAAATCAAGGTAGGGGAAGTTACTTACATAAAGAGACCAGTCACCAGTGGAGTCCCCGAGGATTCTGTGCTGTGAACTCTCCTGTCTGGCATCTAGTTTTCTGAAGTAAAAGCCAATAGCAAAGGGCTCTGACTGACTAAGTTTCCCCATATGACTTTGCCATCCTGCATGAAGGTTTGTCCCAAATAAATAAGTGATGTGAAAATCATGGAATGAAACTAAATGCCAACAAATGCATTATTGTATCATTTGGGAAGTCATCTATCAAAGGGTAATACTACACAAACTATACACCCCCAAGAGCTGAACTTATGTGGGCGGTGACCTGACTTTTGAACAACATGTGTTCATTGTTGCAAGAAATTCCTTTAATATTTCACAGCTTATAAACAAAGGGATTTTGTCTAGATCTAGAGGATGTCATTGTCTCCATTTACTCGGCCCTCATTAGGCCAGCCATTGAATATAATGTCTCATTTAGCATATATCTGTACAGACACATGCAGCAACTGGTAAACCCACAGAGATACCTTACTAAAAGGATATGAGGCCTAAAGAACATGTCCTACATGAACCGACTCAATGCCTTGTCACTATACTATGTATCCTACAGACTGCTAAGAGTCTAGCATACAAGTCATTCTCTGACCCAATACAGATGGATTTACTGCACATCAGTAAGTCCGATAGCATCAGAAATACTTGTTCTAGGGATCTAAACCTCTTCTGCAGCATGAACAGAATGGTTTGGAGGGATAGGTATATTTCGCAGAGGATACAGCTGATCTGGAACAGATTCCCCAGTCATATAAAAGAAGTTCATCTCTGTCCATATTCATGCTCATCTTGGATCTATTGATGGGTATTAGTAAATTTACTCCATGACTGCCCCCTGTACTACTAATGGACTGAAGCAGCTCCTAAATGCCTTATCCCATGCATAGGTCTCCTCAAATTATCTATGGTGTGATCCCAGTTATTTTCATGAGGGGTAATATATAATTATTGACCATGGGATGGGTACAGCCACTCTATAACCAAATTTGACATTTCAAGCACCAGAAGGAAAAGTGGCAAGATTTAAACTGGCCTACAAAGGCAGCCAGCCTAGTATATATCAATAAAGCCATGAACTTATAATTAATTTTTGGCTAAACAACTTCATTTCTCCTCTTATCACAACAGAAACTGTGGGGGGAATTCAATAAAGCTTACACAGTCGTTTTTTTCCATGTGTGTGTGTTGCTGAGCAATGCAAACATGGGTGTGAACAGTTTTAGATTCAGTAAATTCCATGTAGCAGCACTCAATCATGCACACTCATGAGCAATTATGGAAACTTTCGGTGAATGCAAATTTCAGCATAAGTAGCTGAAATTTTTGATAATGAAGAAACAACACAATGGAGTGATCCAACAACCTCTAATAAAACTGTATAGACTCTATGTCCATGTTGGTAGTGAACAGGAGTCTACACAGAAACAAGGGCATTTAAAAGTCCAGAAATATGGGCAGAATTTCCTTGAAAAGGTAAGAACACACATATAATGGGTGATGTATACACTGTGGATATCCAAAAGCATCAGGGGGCTGTGTCAAATTACTATAATTTTTAATTTTTTTTTCACCTCATGTTTCCACAATGTGTCACTTGCTGCAAGAAGTTTTAAAAAAAAAAGTAATATTAAAGAGAAATATAATGTACTGTAACCACAGGTAATAGCCTGCCTTCTGTCTTTAAAATTGAGCTCATGTGCTGTTGACCAGCTTACATGGCTACTAACTGTGTAGATTCCAGACTATCAGCATGGTTAATCAGTGGATTTGTGGAATCACAAAAAGCAGGAACCGTGTATTGATGTTCATTTCTTGTAAGCTCCTACACAGTGTTTATGTTTCCAATGGATGTTGATGACATCAGGGGGTGTGTCAGGTCACTTTCTTTTGTTTTTTTGTGTATTGAGCATGTTTGCACAGTGCACCACTTGCCACAAGTGGTTTTGGTGATGCATAACTTGTTTGCACGACTAGACCACCCAAGTATCAGACATGAGCTATGCATCCAAAAATAGAAACCAGATGCATTCAATTGATATTGCTGAGCACTGCTGGGCATTGAGCAAACTTGGTAAGTGGGGCTGTGCTATGCTAATACCCTGAAATTACGGGACTTTGTGTAACTACTTCTGTGGTGACAGATATTAAATACTGGACTGGAATGTAAATGGTCCTGGATTCTAGTAGAGGGTATACAAACTCTTCTTATGTTGTTGTGACATTGCAGCTTATGCAAATAAAGTGTAACTTGCAGTAAATGGCATTTTCTGAATGTTTCATGACAACAGGGATAAAAATATAAAATGTTGACATGGCTTAACTTAGTTATGCACAGTTGTGCTCTGATGTGCAATGGTGCACACAACATACTACTGTACACTGAAGCAGGAACTTTAAATCATGTTAATTATAGCCTACGTAGGTGAATTGCATCTTAATTAGCCAATCCCACATGGTGGACCTACTCAAGAAATGCATAAGGTATGCATACAGCCTATACTCTGATTCTCCCTTGATACTTCAAGACCATTAGAGTAGAGACTTGGAAATTTTAATGATAATGCTAGGGGCTGTGCAGCTATTCTAATTCTGTATGTGGTAGAGGCTGAAGTCAGTGCTGCTGGTGCTGCTGACAATAGGCCTAGGCTGAGAAGGAGAAGCATGTTCAGGCCCTGGGTAACCTTCCAGGCACTACACAAGCTGGAGATTGTAGAGCACTACAGGGTGGATAGGAACATAGCACAAGAACTCTATGAGCTCTGCCCCCCTCAACTCAGAGCCAGCGCCAACTGAGAGGGACCCATACCAGTGGAAAATAAGGTATGTGTAGCTCTTAGGATGTTAGCTACAGGTACTTTTCAGTGACCAACTGGGGACATGATGGTGGTGTCACTGGCATCAGCATTCAGGACACTCCACCATTTCCTGGATGCTATGCTTTTAAATGCTAGTGAGCACATATATTTTCCCATTTCCTCTGAAGAGAGGGCCAGCAATATGCAACAGTTCTACCATGTAGCACACTTCCCTGAAATATGGGAACTGTGGATGATGACACCCATCAGAAATGCACATACACCCACAGGAGAATGCCATAATGAGTTACATGCACAAATTAGAAAAATCATAGAGTATGTGTTTGGGCTTTTGAAGTCACAGTTCTGGTGCCTAGATATATCCAGAAGAGCCTTGCAGTAAACTCCATGCACATGTACAGAGATATTCACAGTATGTGCTATGCTTCACAATCTGATCATGTGGCAACAGCTGCAGCAGGAAGAGGCACACACCCCCACACATGCCTAGGTCACCACCACAGCCACAGTCACAGGAGAACTCAGAGGAGGAACCCTCAGCTGATGTCCCTATAGGAAGATGTAGGTGCTCAGAACACCCTTGCTTTGGCTAAGAAATATCACATAGTACATTCACTGACCATTTAGGGACCTAGAGACTTATACCTTTCTCCTACTCAAATACATATATTAAAATTGATGCCACGCAATTCACACAACCTGTACCTATCCATGTATTGGCTGTGTACTGCTTGCATCATGCAGAGTCAGCCCTGAGCTAAAGTTGTGTCAGTCGCTGCATTTGCAAGTTAAGGCCTGAACCTGGACTGTATTATTGAAGAGTATTTTGACATATCCTTGTATCTATAATCTTGGTACAGTATGCACATGTATAGTGGTGGTTTTGTAGAGAACTTAAATTAACATGTGACTACAGACACTTATATTACTATGTGTCCATATGTAATTAGTAGGCATTAGACATGAACCATTCACACAGTCCTACCTCAGCAGAATAGTGGTTCATCATTCAAGAGATAAGTTGGAAAGTGAAGCTTGACACTGCAGTTTCTGACTTCAGACTTGTTTCTATCCTAACAGTAAATGTGGTTTGTTCCCTCACCCTCCCCAAATTAGGAGTGTTCCCTTGTAACTGCCATAACAGTAACTCAGCTATGCTACCCCAAAACCATGGTATATGTGTTTTTATGTCACAGTTATTATCCCACACATTTTCTGGACAATTATATAGATTTGATTATACATTGTATGTGTTAGGTAACTGATGAATTAACAACAAACACATGTAAGACAGAGAGATGTTTATTTGTAATCATAATTATGACAGGCTGTATGACTACTAACTGCTCTATGTCCAAATATAATACAGAGAAGTACTTGAACAATATACAGTGCGTGGTTTGATAGCAGTGAACATTTTTATGCAGGTGGTTGTGTGATGAATGACCCCAGTTCTGGCAAGCTACTTCTGTGGCCAAAAGGACTAAGGGAGCCATCCTGTTTGATGAAGCTGTATTGCTGTTGAGGGTTCTAATCCTGATATAAGTAGAAATTTTGGCAGTGTACTAGCAATAGGTAGTGTGTTTTACAGACTATGACTCTGTCCCATACTATCAGCTTTAACTTGTTTTAATTCCACATTTGCGAGGTATGCTGCATATATAAAATTTTTGATAAGGCTTAGCTGGTTTGCTTGGAATGCAGCATTGCAGAAACAGTGAAAGAGGAAATAGGATTTAGGTCAGGCAGCCAACCACAGATACCAGATACATTCACTTATTGCTGTTAGTAATTGAGAAATCCCAGCCTGGAGTACAGATAGGAGTGGGCTGTAGTAGCAGGTATATATATTACATAATAGGAAGACTCAGATGTAAGCAATTCACCTCCCGTTTATGCACTGCTTACCTATATGCAAACAGGTAAAGAACATATATGAATGTGTGTACACTTAGTTAACCATAGTGCAAATCTGATGCTTCTCACGTTATTGCATTATATACATACATATGACATGTCTTTAGTGACCTATCATTCTCAGACCCGATGTCTCACCTAAGACTACATGTGGAAACATTGCAAATTGAGGGCACAATATAAGTATATGTGCATATATTGACAATCTATCCATTTGTATCCCAACCAGCAACAACACCAACAATCAACATCCCTGGGTCTCCTTGATTTTTCCACACATATATCAACCACTGTACAAGTTGTAATATATAATGTCGTGTGCTCCCTCATGGACAGGGCTAATTGGTGTTGCTCACAGGCTTGCTCATCCAAATGCAAACAGACAAATATGCTCAATAAGGGTATTGTTGTCACACAGCTAGGCTACTAAACAGTATTCATCTGCTAGGCCACTAGCCTCAGATGACACTAAGAAGCAATGTGACTATGCAGGCCTCCCAAGGCATTGTTCAACATATGACTTGGTTATGTCATCTAGTATAAGTTCACCTGCAGTCTTATATAAATCAGATGTGTGCTGTGGCACTTGTGTTATGTACTGTGTTCTGTAGTCTGTGTACTTAGATAGGTAGGGGTTCTAATCTCACTGCAGTCAACTCTGTGTGTGTGTGTGTGTGTGTGTGTGTGTGTGTGTGTGTGTGTGTGTGTAAACAAGAGTAGAAGTGTGTATCCCAATCTGACTTCCCAAATGGCATGGTTTTCCATTGTTTTGCTGCTTGCACACATGCCCATTCCAAGCAGGATCACCCATGTCCTGCTGATGTCATCTACTATAAGATCACCTGCAGTCCTGTTAAAATCAGACTGGTGCTGTGGCACATGTGTTAAGTACTATGATCTGTAGTCTGTAATCCTAGATAGGTATGGGGTTCTTTGTTCACTGCAGTCAACTTGGTGTGTGTGTGTGTGTGTGTGTGTGCACATGTCTCTATTAAGAATGGTGTAAGAGTGTATTCCACACTGACTTCTCAAATTTCATGTTTTTGCACTGTTTTGGTGCTTGCACAAACATCCATTCAAAGCAGGCCTCTAAACTCAGCCCCCATATGGCCTGCTGATGTCATCCACTATAAGATCACCTGCAGTCCTGGTAAAATCAGACTTGTGCTGTAGTGTACATGTTAAGTACTATGTTCTGTAGGATGTAAGCCTAGATAGGTAGTGATTTTATCCTCACTATAGTCAACTTGGTGTGTGTGTCTCCATTAAGAAGACTGGAAGTGTGTCTTCCAGACTGATCTCCCAAATGGTATGGTTTTGCACTGTTGTGGTGCTTGCACAAGCATCCATATGAGGTAGGCCTCCAACCACTGGTCAGCCACATGGCCTGCTGATGTCATCTACTCTAAGATCACCTGCAGTCCTGTTAAAATCAGACTTGTGCCATGGCACGTGCGTTAAGTTCTGTGTTCTGTAGTCTGAAAACTTAGATAGGGAGGGGTTCTAATCTCACTGCACCCAACTTGCTGTATGTGTTTCTATAAGGAAGGGTGTAAATGTGTATTCCACACTGACTTCTTAAATGGCATGGTTTTACACTCCTTTGGTGCTTGCACAAACATCCATTCAAAGCTGGCCTTCAAACTCTTGTCCTCCACATGGCCTGTTGATATCATCTACTATAAGATCACCTGCAGTTTTTTTTAAAAATCAGACTTTTGTCATGGCATGTACATTAAGTAGTGTGTTCTGTAGCCCATAAACCTAGATAGGTAGGAGTTCTATTCTCACTGCAGTCAACTGTGTATGTGTGTGACCTGTCTGTGGATGTCACACAGAGCAGTTTACAGAGGCCTATGGGACACTGTCATCTTATCTTCAACAGACACTGGTAATGTCATCAGCAATATCACATTATTGGATATGTCTACATCACAACAGGCTATGGGCACACACTAGCCTGGCAGATGGGTAGATGTCACCCCATCCTATGCAAGATAGACAACAATGACATTCCTTTTATTGTATTCACAAACATCATGACATCTATTTGCAATGGTGATGGACAGGTTGACACATTAGACCACACAGGAGCCCCCATAGACTATGATGTTTGCGGATGATACTGTAATATATAGTGAGACTAGGGACCAGGTTTAGGAGACCCTGGAGAGGTGGAAATATACTCTACAGAGGAGAGGAATGAAGGTCAGCAGGACTAAAATTGAATATATGCATGTGAATGACAGGGAGGATAGAGGAATGGTGAGGATGCAGGGAGTAGAGTTGGTGAAGGCATATGATTTGAAATACTTGGGATAAACAGTTCAGAGTAATGGTAAATGTGGAAGACAAGTGAAGAAGACAGTGCATGCAGGGTGGATTGGGTGATGAAGAGTGTCATGAGTGATATTTGGCATATGGGTACCAATAAGAGTGAAAGGGAAGGTCTACAAGATGGTAGTGAGACAAGCTATGTTATATGGGTTGGAGATGGTGGCACTGACAAAAAGCCAGGAGTCATAACAGGTGTTAGCAGAGTTTCAGATGTTAAGATTTGCATTAGGTTTACTGATGATGGACAGGAGTATTAATCCATATATAAGAGTGTCAGCTCAGGTTGTACGGTTTGGAGACAAAGTCAGAGTGTTGGGATTGTCTTGGTTTGGACATGTACTGAGAAATGATGCTGGGTATATTGGAAGAAGGATGCTAATGATGGAGCTGCCAGGTAAGAGGAAAAGAGGAAGGCCTAAGATAAGGTTTATGGATGTGGTGACAGAGGATATGCAGGTGGTTGGTGTGATAATTCAAGATGGAGAGAATGGATGGAAATGGAAGCAGATGATCTGCTGTGGTGACCCTTAATGGTACTATCCAAAGGAAGAAGAAGAAGAAGAAGATGACATCTGTATTTAGAGAAGGCCCATCTGTACACATATGGCAGGACTGTACAGTAGGAGTATTTATTTGAAGGTTAGTGTTTCTGGACTCAGTTTAAGCTTTAATGGTGTGTCTTTGTATTACCAACTCTGCTCTGGATTGTGTACAGAAGTTGTAACACTTTGCCCTTATACATACAGAAATGTCAATACACTTATGTTCAAGTACAATTGGCTGCTGCTATGTAGCAGAGTAGATTTAGCTGTTGGAACCTCTGTTACATAACAAGCAGCAATTTAATGACTTATCTATCAATAACAGAAGTATTGAGCCACCTTATGAATGTCCTCCTAATGTACACCCCATAGGTTAATCCCCTGAAAATAACAGTCAGATCACATAACCCCCTATTTTTGCATTCTCTATGCAGATACCAAGTACAAACCCTCCCATTATCACCTATTATTTCCCCTCTGTTTCCACTGATAGCCTAGTTGACATGGGTGTTTTGATTCAGTGCAGATAATGCCTAATGTGCATTGATCAGCCTGTATCTTCTAAATAGCTGAAGTATAAATTTAACAGATCCACCTATAGTAGGAATCTGGAATCAGTGCTCTCTTGCTTCAAGAAGAGGAACACTAAATAGGTTGTCTGTTCACACACCTTGATTCCTACTCATAATATGCACCCAACACAAACCATCATGTGCAGAGGTACACTCCACAAACCAACCTAAACAGCAGACACATCCTAAACACAATTTCGAAGACTTGTAGAGAAGGGTGAAGGCTGCCAGCCTAGTCAAATAGAATTTAATACATAATTATGATATTTGTAAATATAAATATAAAATATAGGCTTGTTTCTTAAATGAAAGAAAACACTGTAAAATGTGAACTTCAAGATTGTAGCAGCATTACCATCTGCTGTACGGAAAACTAAGCCAAGCATTTCAAATGTTCTTTGAAATTAAAATTATGTTTTGTATGTCCTTTGAAGTTAGTATTTGATGCTGATGAGTCTGGAGTAAACATCCTGCCTATTGTTTTAAGGCTAAATCTAATGACCAGAATTTACATGTGGAATGTCCTCTATTGCTCTAAGTGTAAAATAATGTAAATGCAGTTTCTGTGGCCTGGGAACCAGGAAAGTGTAAACAAATGATGTAATATTTAGCAGAACTGTAATTTCAATTTAAACAGTGAGAACCAGAGATGATTAAGCATTTTTGTCTTGATATTCAACTCAGCACTGCCTTGCTCTATGTAAATAAGTTATCTTAGAAGTATGTTTTCTTGTAGAAATAGCTAGGACTATAAAGATTAGACTAAGTGTTTTTCTGTTATGTCAGAACTGTTCTATGGAATTATTTTAAGATTTTGTGTAATCTCTGAACTCTTGAGTAGCATTGTATTGTAGTAGTATTGTCTTGTGTTTTAATTATTTATTATTAAATATTTTAAAAACCTTTTACATGTGGCTGGCTTGTGTAGAGATAAGCTAAGCTCTAGAGTACATTGCATATTTATAGAGTTCATTGTACAAGGCCACTCTAATAAGCCTTAACTGATTAGTCACACCAATTGGATAATAATATTGCACAGTAATAATTGGACACTGGTTTAAGGGCTGATAATTATTAGCTGGTGGTGGCAGTAATTACTACCGAATGGTCTGGGTAGATGGGCACAGCTGGAGAATCTGTGTCAGCCTTTCCCAAGAGTGTTTGTGAAGTTGTATAAATTCTTGTCTCAAAGTGTATGTGTGTGTGTCAGCTACTTGGGCAGGGACACGAAGCACTGGTTGGACAGAGAGGGTACTGGCATTTAGCTTGCCATCTAGGTTGAGATCTGAACCCTATAGCTGTGCCAGTGAGGAGTCTTATTGGGGACCTGGAGAGCAAGGGAGCAACCAACTCCAGACTGACTGTGATCTCTGTGTGCACGTAAGGGAAATTGCACTTTACTGTGTGTATTTGTTATTCTTTCCTCTCATATGAGACTCCCTCTCTGGTGTTAGTGGTGAGGATTTAGGCTCCTTGATTGCTGGGCCAGGGTGCGGGCATCACACGTGGTTTGCAGTGGTGGGATCCACTTCACATTTGTGGTGGCGGTGGATATCTACATCACATATTAATTAGTTGGCAAATACTAATTGGCTTGTAGTGGTGTGGGTAGAATGAATACTGTAGCTTATGTACAGTGATCTCTGAAGGTGTTTTGTACTCTAAAACAGTCATGCAGTTAATACTCAGAGTTCAGATCACAATTGTTTTATTTCTTTTGTTAGCTTAGCTAGTCAGGGTGAGCAGGCAGCATGTCAGCAGAGGAGTATGGAAAGCTGACTAGGAGCCAGCTGGTAGGGATGTGCCAGTCTAGGGGACTGGTGCATGTTAACCTGACTAAGGCAGACCTGATTGCAGCCTTGGTTACAGCTGCATCAGAAAACAGCATCCAGGAGGATGGTCAGACTTGCAGTGGAGATACAATATCCTCATAGAATGGACAGCTTAACATTTCTGTGAAGAACAATAGGACTGGCAGTGGAGATACAATATCCTTGGAGAATGGACAGCTCAACCTTTCTGCAGTGGACTTAAAAATCCGGCTGGAGCTAAAGAGACTTGAGTTGGAGGTCAGGCGTTTGGAGATAGAAGCCGAAGAAAAGGAGAGTCAGAGGAGGCATGACAGGGAAATGCTGACTCTTTGCCAGAGTCATGGAGGTAATGGGGAAGGGAGTAACTGTACCCCAGAAGCACAACAAGTCAGTAAATTTCTTCCGCAATTTAAAGAGGGGGATAATTTTGATAGTTTCATTCACATGTTTGAGAGGGTATGCAAACAGTATAGCATTGACCAAAGGCTCTGGGTAAGGTTCCTGACCCCATTACTCCATGGGAAAACTGTAACTTTTTTATTAAAAATGCCTGACTCTGTTTTGCTTATACTGCTATAAAGAAATGTCTTTTAGAATGTTTTAAACTAACACCTGAAATGTATAGGACAAAGGTTTGTGAGCATAGACGCAAGGCAGATGAAAATGTATGTGAATATGTTGGTGAACTGAGCACTTATTTTCATAGCTGGGTGAGTGGATGTCAGGTCACCACTTTTGAAGGGTTGGCAGACCTTTTGGTGAGGGAACAAGTCCTTAGCACTTTGCCTGAGGACATGATGATCTGATTAGCTGATAGATAATGTGCTACTTCAGATGAGTTGGGGGAGAGGGAGACCTATACCTAGCCAGAAGGGCAGCCCTGCACAGGAGGGGGACCCCAGTACTACTCATGGGTCTAAAGGAACCCATGGTGGGCAGCACAGACTGCCACAACAGAATCTGCCAGTAGCAGGGGAAGCCACTAGTCCAGGTACACGTCCAGGACCTTAGGGTGAAATGTTTTGAATGCGACCAGTGGGGCCATGTGGCATACAGATGTCCTTGGAGGCAAGGTGGGGAACCAAAGGTGAGGGAGCCAGTAAGTGGGAAAGACAAAATGCCAATAGTAGGTTGTCTTGAGACAACAGGGGTATGGAACTACCATCCTGCAGATGTCCTGAGAGGGAAGGATTTGGATGAGGCAGTGCCATGTACTTATGCAGTTACACACAGTGAGGCTAGGAGACAAGCATGTGAGTCTGGTAGCCTGGGGGAGACCCAGACAGACTGCATACTTGTAGCCAGGACTGGTGAGGTGGTTACTTCAGAGAGTGAACTATGCTGTAGAAGTGAGACTGAAGGTGAGCCACAGCTGCTTGTGGGTACTGATGTTCCGTTGGACAGGGTAACTGTAAAGGTAGAGGTGAGTAGTATTACCCAGGCTGACAGTGAAGCACCACTGTCAGAGGATGCTAGACTTCCTGTGGAAGGGGAGCTGGGAAGGGTTACAAGGAGAGAAACGAGACAGGCTCAGCTCTCAGATCCTACGTTGCAAGGCCTGATGCAGGTAGCTAGGGAGACACCTGATTCTCAAGGAAAGGGGGAATCTGTATACTGGGACAAAGGGTTACTGTACAGAGAATGGGCCCCTGAAGGAGGGCTAGAAGGTGAGAGAGTACAGCAGTTGGTAGTGCCTAGAGCCTACCATATGGCACTTCTAGCCATAGCCCATGATATTCCCTTTGCAGGTCATATGGGCATAAAATGTAGAAAGAGGCATATTATGCAGAACTTCTATTGGCCTGGAATTTCCAGAGATGTAACAGGATACTGCAGGACCTATGAGCAGTGCCAAAAGGTAAGCAATGCAGGAGACAAGGTGAGAGCTTTTTTGATGCCTTTGCCTGTAATTGAGTAGCCATTTCAGAGGGCAGCTATGGATATTGTGGGTTCTCTGAATACCCCAAGCTCCACAGGGATAAAAGTATATCCTAGTGGTAGTGGATTATGCTACATGAATCCCTGAGGCAGTGGCTTTGTCCTCCATTGAGGCAAAGAAGGTGGCAAATGCTTTGTTAGAGATTTTCAGCAGGGTGGGTTTCTCAAAAGAAATACTGTCTGACAGAGGTGCTGATTTCATGTCAGACCTGCTTGCTTGTCTGTGGAAGTCCTGTGGGGTGAAGCACATGAAGCCCACCCCCTACCATCCTCAGACTAATGGTCTTCTTGAGAGGTTAAACTCTACAATCAAGTCCATGCTACAGGCATTTGCAGATCAGTTTAAGAGGGAGTGGGACAAATTTTTGCCCCCTCTCGTTTGCTTATAGAGAGGTTCCTCGGGAAGCCACATGTTTTTCACCCTTTGAGTTGCTGTATGGGCATAGGGTGAGGGGATCTCTAGATTTAATTCAAGATGAGAGGGAAGGTGAGTGTGAACCTCACAAGGAGTCTGTTGTGGCATACATCCTAAACCTCAGGACAAGGCTCAGGGAACTCATGGGTTTGCCCCAGGAGAGCCTGGCAGAAGCCCAACAGAAAAAGGTGTGGTATGACAGGAATGCTCGAGTTAAAGAGTATACTGTGAGGCAGCAGGCAATGGTTCTCATTCCTGTCAGACGCAACAAACTGCAAGCAGTTTGGAAGGGTCCCTACAAGGTGGTAAGAAAGGTAAGTGATGTTAACTACATCGTGGAACTGCAAGGCAGATGGCGGGAGCAGAAATTGTACCATGTTAACATGATGAAATCTTACTATGATGGGGAGGCCCTTGTGCTGAGCATTTGCAGTGGATTGCAGGAGGAGTCTGATGGAGATCTGGGGACTGATCTCCTCAGTGAGGCTCAGGCTGACACCTCAGTGGAAGGGGTAGCAATGTCCCAGCAGCTATTTCCTACCCAGGTTTGAGAAATCTGAGCAGTGTTACAGGAATTTGGGGACATGTTCACTGGGAAACCAGGGCACATCCACCTAGTGCAGCCCCAGGTGGATACAGGACCCCAAAGGCCTATTAGGCAGCCCCCTTGAAGGGTGCCTGAGAGAGTCAGACAGACTCTGAGGGAGGAGGTACAGGAGATGTTGGAACTGAGGTTGATTCAAGAGACCAACAGTCCCTGGGCCTTCCCAGTGGTGCCGGTGCCAAAGAAGGATGGAAGCACCAGGTTCTGTGTGGACTATAGGAAATTAAACAGTCATACACAGTCGGATGCTTACCCCTGCCTAGGATAGATGAGGCCCTTCTAGAGCAGCTGGATGGGGCTATGTATCTTACAACCATTGATCTTACCAAGGGTTACTGGCAGGTGCCCTTCACTCCCAGTACTAGAGAGATGTCAGTCTTTGTGACTCCTTTTGGCTTCTATGAGTTCACAAGAATGCCCTTTGGGATGAAGAATGCCCCAGCAACTTTCCAGAGGCTGGTAGATAATATCCTAGCAGGAGCAGGAGGGTTTGCCCTTGCTTACCTAGATGATATTGCCATCTACAGCCATTCTTGGCCAGAGCACCTTCAGCATGTCAGGGAGGTATTGGGCAGACTACAGAGAGCTGGGTTGACCATTATGCTTAGTAAATGTCAGGTGGATATGGTGGAGGTCTCCTACCTAGGACATAAGAGTGGGGAGTGATAAGATAAGGCCAGAACCTGCCAAAATGGAGGCCATTCAGGCATGGCCTGCACCTGTTACCAAAAAGCAGGTGAGGGCATTCTTAGGGACAGCAGGCTACTACAGATAGTTCATCCTTAGTTATAGTACCATAGCTGCTCCCCCCACAGACCTGACAAGGAAGAACAGGCCAGATAGGTAGTGTGGACCCCACCATGTGAGTAGGCATTCCAGAAGCTTAAAGAAGTTTTGGGAGGACCCCCTGTGTTAGCCAGTCCAGATTACAGCAAATAATTTGTTGTGCAGGTGGATGCTTTGATCCATGGGCTGGGGGCTGTACTTAGCCAGATTTCTTCAGAGGCGGAAGAGCACCCAGTGGTTTATCTCAGTCATAGGCTCCAATCCAGGGAGGAATGCTATGCAGCTGTAGAAAAGGAATGTCTAGCCATAGTGTGGGCACTGCAGAAACTTCATCCTTATCTGTTTGGAAGAAAATTCACTGTAATGACAGATCACAACCCTCTAACATTTTTAAACAGAGCCAGTCAGCAAAATGCAAAGTTGCTAAGATGGAGCCTGGGGTTGCAAGCATATGATATGTCAGTGCAGCACCACAGTGGGAGCAACAATGCCAATGTAGATGGGCTCTCAAGACAGGAAAGGGTGTGAGGTACCCTCAGATAGACCTAACCATCTCAAGCAGTGTTTCTCAAGGGGCACTTGAAAAACTAGCTTGAGGTCTCCAGGGGGGAGAGCTGTGAAGACTGGTAAAGAAGGGTGAAGGCTGCCAGCCTAGTCAAATAGAATTTAATATATAATTCTGGCATTTGTAAATATAAATATAAATATAAATTACAGGCTTGTTTCATAAATGAAAGAAAACACTGTAAAATGTGAACTTCAAGATTATAGCAACATTGCCATCTGCTGTAAGGAAAACTAAGCCAAGCATTTCAAATGTTCTTTGAAATTAAAATTATGTTTTGTATGTCCTTTGAAGTTAGAATTTGGAGTTGATGAGTCTGGAGTAAGCATCCTGCCTGTTGTTTTAAGGCTAAAGTTAATGACCAGAATTTACATGTGGAATGTCCTTTATTCCTCTAAATGTAAAATAATGTAAATGTAGTTTCTGTGGCCTGGGAACCAGGAAAGTGTAAACAAATTATGTAATGTTTAGCAGAACTGCAGTTTCAATTTAAACAGTGAGAACCAGAGATTATTAAGCATTTTTGTCTTGATATCCAACTCAGCACTGTCTTACTATATGTAAATAAGTTATCTTAGAAGTATGTTTTCTTGTAGAAATAGCTAGGACTATAAAGATTAGACTAAGTGTTTTTCTGTTATGTCAGAACTGTGCTACGGAATTATTTTAAGTTTCTGTGTGATCTCTGAACTCTTGAGCAGCATTGTATTGTAGTAGTATTGTCTTGTGTTTTAATTATTTATTATTAAATATTTTAAAAACCTTTCACCTGTGGCTGGTTTGTGTAGAGATAAGCTAAACTCTAGAGTACATTGCATATTTATAGAGTTTATTGTACAAGGCCACTCTAATAAGCCTTAACTGATTAGTCGCACTTACCAACTGGATAATAATTTTGCACAGTAATATTGGACACCCTTTTAAGGGTTTGGGTAGCTGAAAATTATTAGCTGGTGGTGGCAGTAATTACTACTGTATGGTCTGGATAGAGGGGCACAGATGGAGAATCTACGTCAGCCTTTCCCAGGAGTGTTTGTGAAGTTGTATAAATACTTATCTCAAAGTGTGTGTGTGTGTGTGTGTGTGTGTGTGTGTGTGTGTGTGTGTGTGTGTGTGTGTGTGTCAGCTACTTGGGCAGGGACACGAAGCACTGGTTGGACAGAGAGGGTACTGCAGGTTAGCTTGCCAGCTAGGCTGATATCTGGTCCCTATAGCTGTGCAAGTGGGGAGTCTTATTGGGGAGCTGGAGAGCAAGGGAGCAATCAGCCCCAGACTGACTGTGATCTCTGTGTGCACTTAAGGGAAATTTTACTTTACTGTGTGTATTTGTTATCCTTTCCTGTCATATGAAATGCCCTCTCTGGTATTAGTTGTGAGGATTGAGGCTCCTTGATTGCTGGGCCAGGACGCGGACATCACAACAATCATGCTACATCTAACACTACACCCAAAGCAGGCAACACACATAAGAAATATTTATCACCAGTGCTTCACCATAGAAGAGCTTAAGGCAATGGGCATCTATTCCAAAGGTTTTCATAAGAGTTGACTGTATAGTGAGACATACAGATGCTCCACTCACCAGCTTAAACAAGGATAAGTTTAGTGTCAGCTGTCTGGTAGAGGTGGCTGTCACAGCACACAAGCAATCAAGTCTCTCGTCAACAAGTCCTGCTCTTAATCCAGCATACTTCATGTTGGTATGCAGAACTTGAGACATGACTTTATGAAATATATGAACACAGACATGATTGAGCTATCTAAATATGGGTCCCAGTCAGGTATGCCCTATGTTTGAGCAGCATTATACCCTTGCCTAGAGTGATATCAGTATATAAAGAACACAGATTTTCTGAAACTGCCCAAGTTTCTGGTGTCATTCTAAGGTGATACAGTACCTGTCATTATAGGATGACATGGTGGATAAAGCATGTTGCTTTGCTAGACATAACGGACTTGACTATACTATAATCCCTTTATTAGGCAAGGTCACAAAAGCAGAATTACCAATGTGAAAATATACAACTCCAACAAGGTAAGGGTCATGCTGTTAAACCCTAGGAGTTCACATTTTAAACTGTACTCTCTGTAAGCACTCTTCACAGTGAAGGTGTTAATGTCTGTGCAGTCACAGAAACCTGGTTTAAGACAGCAGTAAGCACTCTGGCCTTGCAAAGCTACAATGCCTTTCAAAAATCCAGACAGCAAATGGAAGTTGTGTGAACCACAGGACGTGTTGTATCTCTTTACATTGAAGATAATTATGCCTCAAGAATGGTTAGAGAAGATAACTGTATGGAGTGATTCTACATCCAATGTACTGTGGATAGGAAACCCTTTCATATTATTACCATTAATAGGTCACCCAGCCTATTTATTACTACATGGAACAATCAAAGCAGAACAAAACAACCTAGTCAGGGATGAGCAAAACTATTCATCCATTGGGTGGGATAATTATAGGAGAACAAACTCACTTGCACAATATTACCTGGAGTTCGTGAACTGAAATGCCATGGAAGAAATAGTGCACCACCCCACAAGTTTATCTCATATTCCAGACCAGTTCTACAACAATTTGAGTGAACAATGTAATGGAACATGTATAGTGCCTGTACTGTTATTTCATCCATAAAGCAGTATGTTTTGAAGTAGATATAGCCACTAAACTCCCTAAAGGGAGGAGTCAGGTTCAAAAACATCATTCAAGGTAACTACAGCCTCCTAAGGTATGGTCTAATCTACTTCCAAGCCCCAGTTTCCACAAAGGACATTGACAGCTATAGTAACTTACTCCCTGATGCTCTGTCTACACATCTACACAAATGTATACTCACAGCTATGCCTTATAGGCTCAAACAAAGATTCTCCAGAAAATCCAAATCTACTGGTGGATGTCTGTCATTACTACATTATACAGTAAGTGAAAGAAGCTGCTGTTTACAAATACAACATTGAGAAACCAGTACTGGAAAAGCACTCTCCTCAGCGTAAACATGCAAATAAGACACCTTAAAAAACTCTCACAGAGCAACTATGGTACTAAATTTACTAAACATATCCAGGGATAACCATAAGGCTTTCTTCATTTACACCTGCAAACTGATTTATATAACTCAAATGCATTTGGAACTAATTGTGTATGGTATCACACACACTGACCTATTGTAAATTCCAAACTTTCTGGCAGACACGTTTGGCTGAAAAGTGTCCCCCCCACCACCAAACCTATTACAAACCATGTGTGCAGCATCACCTCCAATCTGTGGTATCTACAAAGAGAAAGTTATCACTGCCCTTTCCAAGACTAGGAGCACAGTCTCCAGTGGACCAGATGGCATTCCGGGCTGTGTTCTTCATGTGCTTCAACAGTGAGCTACTCTACTAGGCACCCTATTCAACTGCAGTCTGAATACTGGAGTTGTCCACACTGAATGGAATACAATGACCATTTTCCAACCACACAAGGGATGATCGGCAAAATACAACTGTAATTATAGACCCATAACTTTATGCAACCTCTGCTGTAAGGCAGTGCAACAATTTGCATGCATCTGAGACACAAGGACATAGGTGACCTCCAAACTCTAGATGTGTTCCAGTTAGGTGTTCTCATGGGTAGTTTCTGGCTGCAAAACCTGGTGGGATTCAAGACTGTGATCAGAGACATACAAAAAGTCAAAACTGTGCACACATCCTATTGTAACTTGGCCAAGGCCTTCAACACAATCCAACATCCAGTCTCAGTGAGAAACTAATCAAGGTGAATATCAAATCCTATGTTATCAGTTGGTTTGCAAATGGGATCACAGACCAACAGCATTCAATCACAGTGGGAAACTTCACCTCAAACTGCAGATCTGTCATCTGTGTGGTAACAGAAGTGTCAATGCTATGGCCCCTCTTGTTTGACATATACATCTCAGAAATCCAGAACAAAACAGAGGGTCTGTGGCAAACCATCTTTGTGACAATAATGGCTGCTGACAAAGCCATGGGTGTTACATCAACTGCACAAAAATGCACCAGCATATCCTGTGGAAATAACAAATGTTCCTGCTTAATATATAATAACCAAAAATACACTATTCCCCAATTCTGTATTGATAGACCCTGGAACACATGTCAACTGCAACCTCGGTCTACTGTGGGGAGGAAGGCATTCTACATCTTACATCTGATTAACAAACTCCTTACGTCAATAGCAAAATATGTTGCCAATCCCCTATACTCAACCCTCATTTGCCATATTACTGAATATAATCCTCTCTTTGATATGTATTGTACCAGACACCTGCACCAACCTGACAGACCTCATACATTTCTGAGTAATAAAACTTCAGCGGGTTTACAACATGTGTCTTCTGTGGGCAGACTGAAGTAGCTATCACTGTGTGCAGTATCATATAAATAGCTTTGAGGCAGATTATATATGCCTTACAGGGCTATCAGTGGCCAAAATGGAAAGAAAATGCTGCACATCTGTATGTAATGTGAGACTAAAGTTACCTGTTCCAGGGACCTCAATGTACACTATGACATACATAGGACATGCTGGTGAGGCAAATACATCTATCAAAGGTTGTCACTCCTCTGCAGTAGTCTTTAAATCCATGTCAAGCAGAGCAGTTCCATTGCCCTGTTTAAGCACAGGCTTGATGACTTGATGTGAAAACGTTAGCTGCCATGGGTCACTGCTGCTTCTCTCCTGCACATGGGTGGCCCTTGCTAGACAAAACTTGGTCATGCACTATTTCTGCCATTGAATATTATATTGTGATGTAATGGCTATGCTTCTAAACACCATCAGGTCAATACTCTAGTCACATCCTAAGAACCTTGGAACCTATGGTGATGTACATGCAAAAATAAGCATTATACTGTATTACCATTTTGATGAGATTTGTCTTCAGTGCTGGCATACAGTCCTGAACTCTGAATCTAATGGGATGACATTGGATGTGCACCCATAAGTTTTTACTAAACAAACCTTAAACAGAAAGTCAGATATATTAATGAGACACATTTTATTGCATACCTCTCAACCTGGAAACATCAAAAATCTGGACAAGGCCCATGAAAAATAGGTACAAATCTGTACGCTGGTTAATATCTAATTTGCATATATAATTATGTAACCCCACCCACTCCAATGGAATTGTGGGATACCACCTTTCAAACGCAAACTGAAGAACAGACAACCAAAATATGGCACCAGACTCCCCCTGCAGCCATCCCAATGTCCCATTACCTGGCTATTTTGCCCCATTTACCATAAACACTAATGTGTGTACATTGCTTTGCTTCTACAATGATTTGGATTTTATTTTTACATTTTACAGCACAACAATGCAGCAACACTAATAGACATCTGGTAAACAAAGCAATGCTGTCTCACAATGAAAATATGTTTGGCATTCTCTGCTCTTGAAACTCACATTCATTGAAACAGCATTGAAACCCAGACCACATCCAAAGAAAAGGCATCTGGCCAGTGGTGGATAAAGATTACCTTTGGGTTGCTTTCAAATCACTGGCCCCTTGCACACAAAACAGGAAACATACATGTGTTATTTTCTTTGATACACCTTCCTGACTATTAAATTATATTCCTTGTATAATACATCACACTTGTTAGACAGACCGCATGCTTGAACATTTTTCCAGTAGGCTGTACTGTAGGCAATGAAACAAAATGTATGAATCAATGAAAAACTGCCCAATTCAGAACATTTCCATAAAAGTCTACTTCCACATCCACACTATAAATAGAATGACAGTAGTGTAAGCCATAGGCATCTTGCACAGTGTCTCACCCTTATTTTCAATTTCATTTTTTTTGGGGGGAGGAACAAAAGGTCAAAAACCAGGGACACATTTTAAACATTGCTTGTATCATTTTGTAAAGCTGCTAGAATAAAATGCTGTGGTACCACCATGCATTTCATTGGCAAGTTTTGAACCCAGGACCCTATGCACTACAATAAGAACATACCACTATGCCAAATCTGCAGCTTCCTGAAAAATAGGAAGACTCAAGACTGAAACTTAATGGCTAATTGGATATCATTTAGTGAATTAGTTTCTCCCTTCTCATCATGTTCTCAACCTCTTAGCAGAAAAAAAATCTGGGCCAAGCTCATAAGTGGTGGTGGCTAGGGACTATTTTTCAGGAAGCTAAAGAGTCTAAAGTCTGAAACTTAATAGCTATCATTTAATGAATTCATTTCTCACTTCTCATCACAGTTCTCAACCTCTTAGCACAAAAAACCCAGATAGATCTCAAGAGTGGTGGTGGCTATGGACTTTAGGCTCTTTTTACCCTGTAGCCAAGGTACAGGGTTTGAGCCCGAGTACCTCTAGCCACCAGGTGTATTAAAATGGGGGACATTTTCACAGACACACACACACTTCTCCATTCACAAGTGAGTACATGTGTTATTTGAAATCACAGCCAGGAGCATCATTCAGGGAGCCTTCTAAATTAAACCAAATCCTGAGCCTTCTAATCTAAATGAAACACTTACTCGTTCGGTGAGCCTTCTAAATGAAACCAAATCCATTCACAAGTGAGTACAGAGTACATCAAACTACAGCCAGGAGTGTCGTTTGGTGAGCCTTCTAAATGAAACCAAATCCTGAGCCTTCTAATCTAAATGAAACACTTACTCGTTTGGTGAGCCTTCTAATCTAAATGAAACACTTACTCATTTGGTGAGCCTTCTAATCTAAATGAAACTAAATTTCTCCATTCACAGCCAGGCTACACACACTTCTCCGTTCACAAGCGTCAAAGCAAGACAGTACATCTGTTATTTAGGAAATTAAACTACAGTCAGGAGGAGTGTCGTTTGGTGAGCCTTCTAATCTAAATTAAACTAAAACTAAATCCTTTCCACATACATACACTTACTTACTTACTTCTCCATTCACAGCCAGGACAGGAGTGAGTAAGTCCATTTCATTCGGCGGCAGCCACAGGAGTGAGTAAATCCATTTCAATGAGCCTAAATAAAATAAATCCTTTCCGTTTACTTTGCCTTCATACTTTCTGCTCCCACTTAAGCATTTGAACAGGAAATATGTATGCCAAGCTTGATTCCAACAGGCTGGTAGCCCTGACGAGCTGACGTCATCACGCATGTGATGACATCAGCTCAGAAAGCACGAAAAATAAAAACAACTACAAAATAAAGAAATAAATTCGGAAATGAAGGGGTGCCACTCGGAAATCGTGGCACCCCATTATTTGGACCCCAAAACTCGGTAAAAACCAAGTAATTCGGGACATTTGGGAGGTATGTTTTATTGTCTGACTTCACAATCCTTACAAAAGCATACACTATAAAGTAGAGAAATTATTATGTTAGCAACCGTCTAACTGGCTAAGTACAATCTAACTGGCAGGTACAATTATCAATTCAACAGCACAAATGGAGGTAATAAATTCATATTAATACAGATACTCCCACTGTGCATCAAGCACACAGCTTTAGAATCCCTAAATCCAAAGACAGACAACAGGGATGTGGCACAGTTATCTTCACTTGCACAAGGTGTTGTGTGGGGATGCAGGAGGCCAAGGCTGACACAAAAGGTTGGCAAGTGTGTGCATGAGTAAGAAAGGGAAGCAGGCAAGATGGATAATGTAAATGTGTGTGTGTGTGTTTGTGTCTGTAGATGCCCTCAATGTGACATTGGTATGTGAGTGTCTGCATGAGCACAGCCACGCTCAGTGCTAGCCTTATGTGTCTGTATGTCAGACAGCTGTGAGCTGTGCATGTTAGAGATTGCAGTTCATCATCTCTGCCCCCAACCATGAGAACTGCCTCTGCCAGGGATTGGACTGGCACCTCCATTCCCAAGGCTAGATGCTGTGCTACTATCTGAAGGTGACCAGTTTCTGCTGGACATGCTTCTTTATGCCCAGGACCATGACCCCATGGCCTTCTACATCTGAGTGTGGAGAACACACTCCCTCCTGGTGCAGTAGATGTACTGCCACTATGGGAGTGTGATCAGGCATGGCCAGGTTGGCTCTCAGCAGATGTAGTTGCTGACCTATGCCCACAAGGCCGATGCTCCCCTCCTAATAGACTTCCATCACAGACAATGATTGTTCCATGACAGATGCACTGCACTCCCTCACGGACAAATCCCATTCCAACGTGTCATCTAACTGATCCAGGCAATCAATAACATGGTCAAGGCAGTCACGGATGTCAGACTGTGCTGCATCTATAACCCAGAACATTCTTCTGGAGTTGCTTTCTGAATGTGCCTGTGCCTCCATGATGGCCCTAAACATATGTTGACACCTGCAACAGGTGGGGGAGGGATAGCAGGCCTCCTCTGAGCACCCCTATCAATCCACCTGCGTTGCATGTTACCAACAGTTTGGCTTTGGCCAGTGTCAACAGTCACTGAACTCACAGTAGCCACACTTCCCTGGTCAGCGTCCTCCCCCTCCAACTGTCCAATATCTATGGCCTTAGTAGACTGGGTATGCATAGGCATACTGGCTGTGTCTGGTGATAATGAGGGGGTCACTGGATGTAAACCTCCATGTCAGATTCAGCTTCTGAAACCCACGGCTGTGCCTCACTTTGGCCACCATCATCATCAAAGTCTGATGAGACACTGACATCAAGTGGCGCATGGGACACAGAACCACTTCCATGTTCACCTGTGATAAAAGGAAGGAAAAGAGGAATACATTAATAACTGCACTACTATGCTGCATATGTTAAGCAATGTACATTGCTGTCACTATTACAGTCATGCATACCTCTCAACCTCTTACAGCAAAAAAGTTTGACAAAGCCATGAATAATGAATGGGTAGATAAAGGCACAAGAATAGGGACCATTGTGACATATTGCCTTTACAAACTCAGAAAGTTGATAGAATAACAAGTATTGCTTCACCATTACATTTCTGAAGGATATGCAGTCTGAATGTGAGATATCTGTCATTATTTTATGTTTCTAATCATTAATGACGTGCCAATAATTTGCAAGTGAATCACTATGATCTTAAATACGGGCCAGAAGTGAGTCAAACATATGGATATTCAGCTAATATCTGTATAGTTGACAAGTATGCAGACAGTACAGCAACCCATACAGCAGGTCTGACAGGATAATTAAGCAAATATGTTGGAATACATCTACAGTACTGACATACATTTATTCTGCTTACCAACTGCCAGAGTCCTATATCTGTGAATTCCTGACTGTCCTGAAAAAAGCAAAGGAAGAGGTAATGGCATCAGCACCACATTTAACAGTAACTAATACTCTTAACCATCTACATCTACAGTAACTGCAATGTTAACAAGAATGTGTCTGACAACATCAAAATGAGCTTAAAACTGCAGCTATCTTAAATACCCCCACCAAAACAACAACCTCACACACATATAAAATATATACACTATTACAGAATGAATGCAACAGTATTCTACTGATGATCTAACAAAACATACCTGGAAGCTCCTCCTGAGACACAGGAATGGCACCCACATCCAGAATGTATTGGCTAATGGACTGCTGGGAGCTGTCCTGTGTGGCAATGTTTACCAGGAATTCCTCAGTGGCAGTGAGAGGGTGTTCTATTGCAGGCCCACCACCAGTATCTGTTGATCATGTGCCACTTCAGCTGCACAGCTCCTTGCAGCATGAATCATGTTCATGGCTCTGTATCACACCTGATCACAGCTGCAACTCTGTCACCCAATTGGATTAAGGTTTTGAACCAATTTGTCCCATAGGGCTGCACGTTCTGACATATTAGTCCACCCTCTGGACATCAGAACTGCATGATGTTGACCTAATGCCTCAATTATGAGGTCATTCTCTGTCTTGAAAAATGGGGGCATATGGCTAGCTGGCATATTGTTTACTGTAAAACACAATAATGATAACACATATAAGGATCACATAAGTACAAATAAACTGTGTACAGATACAAAATAATAACGCATATAAGGATCACATAAGTACAAATAAACTGTGTACAGATACAAAATAATAACGCATATAAGGATCACATAAGTACAAATAAACTGTGTACAGATAAAGTAGTAAAGAAAGGGTCTCAGTATTCCCTACTTGATTACAATTTAAAGATTCAACAGTGGTCAAAAATAAGGGAGCGTACAAAACAAGGAGAGATGCACAAGGGACATATCCTTGTTTGTGCCATAACAGATACTCAACTATGCTCACCCACTCAACACAACAGTCCATTCTAGTTTGCGCCATAGCAGGAACTCATCCCCCACACAAACAAAATAACAGGCTAAGGAACAATTGTGCTAACCAAACAACAATGAAATGTTAAAGGACCTTTCCATGAAACATGTGCACATAGCAACAAGTATTTATTTAGGAACAGTTTTTAAGATAAATTTTGGTTTTTAACATAGGAGTTTTTAATAAAAGCATGTAGCACTTTATGACATAGTCATGAATATTAATGAATTATACGAAGTATTGAAATAATAGGTGTGTTTGAAATGAAATTCATCCAATCAAGTAGCTCTTAACCACTTCAATTGAGTATTTAAATGTGTTTATGAGGTTTTCATGTTGTCTGATGAAGTCTTTGTTGACGAAAACGCAGATTGCTAAGTGTATTCAAGAGCGTTTATTTAGTTTGAGGTTTTGCTGCTATCTTGTTCGAAATATTGCTGCTATCTGGTTGAGATTCTGCTGCTATTGTATCACTTTATTAAGTGACTGGTTTTTCTGTGCAATAAACTGTGTGGTTACCTACAAGCGGACCTGGGCACTTTTTTCAGATTTACTGGTTGGTTTCGAGTGCCTATACCTCGTTTTTGGTTCATGTGCACATAGTAATCACACAGCATTATACCTTAGGCCTTCTCTACACCCTCTCTACCTCTCAAATGGCTGGAAACCAAGTCCATGTTATGAGTACAGTTCTAACAAATGCATACAGATTTACTTCACATTATTCTGAGGTACATTCCAGCATATGCATTATTCAAGTAACACAATTGATACCAACCTGATGGAGTACAATACTTCTCTGCTGAAATATACTGCTTCAAAAGAAATGTGTAACTGAGTTTGACTTATGAAATAACTCTCATCCACATTGGTTTGCCTAGTTGCACATCTGCCTTTTTATAATGGTGTGCATTAATAATTGATTGCATCTGACCTAGTCTGTGCTGCAGAGATTCTATGCTAATTGCAGCACACACTGCTGAACTGCATGCTAATCAACCAATCCCATGGAGCTACTCAACAGGATATAAGGCATCAATGTAGACTCCATGCCCTTTCTTATATGTGGAGTGAGACAATAGTGGAGGGCAGACACAACATAATCATAGACAGATTGTTAGTAGCAGCTGCTTTCTAAATACACTTGTCTGTGCTACAGGCTGAAGCCACTGCTGTTACCAATAGCCATAGATAGAGAGGGTGAAGACTTTGCAGGCCAACAGCACTGTAGAGGAACTATGGGACCTTTGGCAGCCTTGAGTCAGATACAGATCCAAATGGAACCCATCTAGTGGAAAAGAAGATATATGTTGAACTTAGTATTTTAGCCACAGGTAACTTTAACAGACTACCAGGGACATGCTTGGTTTGTTATAGGCATCAGCATCCAGGATATTCCAAACATTCCTGCATGCTATGCTACAAAATGGCAGAGAGCACATATATTTTAACATAAGCTCTGAGGACAGGGTCATAAGAATGCTACAACTGTAACATATGTAGCACTACCCTCCAGTAATATGTGCCATACATCTCAGTCATGTACACATAAAAACAACACCTGGAGAACAGGGTAGGCTCTACATTAATTGTAAGGTCTACCACTCAAACAACTGCTAAATCATGTGTAATGGCATGGGAGTCATCTGGAATGTATGTGCTGGCAACCCTTGTAGGTAGCACAACTTTCATATGTGCCATATCTCCCAACTGCACCAGATGTGTGCTATGGGGATATCTCCAAGGCTCACTTAGGAGTGGATGCATGCTATGTACTAGGGTCATGGCTGGAAAAACCCATCAGAGATGCAAACACACACACACACACACACACACACACACACACACACACACACACACACACACACACACACACACACACACACACACATGCATGGATACTGTAATGAGACACATAGTCCAACCTGTAATGCCATACAGCATGTTTTTCATCTACTGCACTCACAGTGCCAGTGCCTACATACCTCTGGCCAAGGGCATCATTACAATCCACTGACATGTCCCTCAGTGCTCATAGTAATTGCTATGCTACCCAAGTTAATATAGTGGAAACAGCTGCAGCAAGATCATCAAGGAGACAGGGAACACATCCTACTATCAATGTCAAGGTCACCACAGCCACAGGCCAATGATGACTCAAGGGAGGAACCAGCAGCAGGTGTGGTTGTAGTCAGACATAGCCATGCTCAGTAAATCCTTACATTGGCTAAGAGACAAGCCATAGCACACTGACTCAACACTTAGTAGGCTAAAACCATCCTCCGACATCACTATGCATCTGTACTAGGGATGCATTACAGATACTAGTTCTCAACCATGACTATATCATACAACAGGCAGGATGACAGACATGTAGAGTAACCAGACCAACACAGTCTTGTTAGTGCCATAGCAGACACACACTTTTGCTACCCCACCCCCAAAAGGACAGTCAGTGCTTGTTTGTAACATCCAACCTGTCTTTCCTTACTTGGCAGCCGCATATCATATTATTCCCAGTTAATATCCTTTGACATTGTAAATGCAATGATATCGAATGGTGTACACACTGTATGTTCCAGAGTACTGGTCAGATAATTGATGAATGACCAAGGAACACAGACATGTAAAATAGTGCTGTATATATGCAAGCAAAAATCATAACAGGGTGTGTACTCAGTAAGTGCAGTATTTTAGAGGTGAAACATTTCACTACATGTACAGGTAACATGTAATATTTTATCATGACTGTACATTATTTTCAAATTGATTGTGTACTGGATGACTGTTGATGCTTGCTACAAAGGTGTATGTGTGAAACACAGGGTTGGTTAAGGCACTCATCCTGTGTTCTGCATGTGCATTGGATGGTGAATTGGATTATAGACATATGTAGGCATATTTCCTATGTAGTAAGATAGTCTACTGTGTATGTAATACATTGATTTTATTTTATGCCTGTTATCACTTGTTTTTATCTCAGTATTTGGAGCCACTGTTTGTGCGTTGCTGCACAATGCATAAACGGCTTCAGCTATGTGCAGCTAGTTTGTATGCACAGCGGCAGTGCACAAACTGCAGAAGTGGACCACCCAGGCAGCAGACAGAACCCAGAGATCTAAAAATAGATCTGGGATGCATTCTCTTAATCTTAGTCTGCATAGCATAAACCCGATAAGTGCTGTTGTTCTGCATGTAACAGTGAGAACCTCCAGTTAAATGTTAATATTGTAGATTTTTATGTTTCTGTGGCTGCTGATATTAAATGTTGGCCTGAAGTTCACATGGTCCTGCCGTTCTGATACAAGGATTGCAACTTGTATTTTAATAATGTGACCTTGCATTAGATAGCATGAAATTAAACATACACATATTTTTTTCATTCTTCTACTGGCAACAGCTGTGAGTGTAGGACTACCATGGATAAGGTCTAGGGTTCTAATATAGCAGAAATCTGTCTTTCTTCAGTGGTGTCCCACTTCACAATATAGTCATCCTCAATCACTGCAGTTGACCTAGTATTTCTTATATTATAATTATTTTCATGATTGATGACATGCTAATGTTTTCAGTAGTGTACTTATATGATAATATTTGTATTTATTAACTTCTCTTTATTGTTTCTCATCCAACAAACATGTTGCCTGTATTGGTGTGACGTTAAGCAGTGCGTACTATTTTCAAATGTTGCAAAATCCAACAGTGTGTGTTCTTAGTATCTGTCATAACTGGAATTGGTGGGAAAAGTCATCATAGACTGTTTTTCATCTGCATTAGACATGGCTGGAGTTCGGGGAGAGGTTTTGAGATTTCAGTCTCAAAGGTGAGGTGTGCAGAAGTCCAAAGTGTTTGTTGGGCTCCTAGTGAATGATTATGGTCCCCAGTTCTTGGAGGAGCACTGTCATGGATCTGATTACAAATCAGATGCATGGAATAGTTTGGCCTGGGATTTGTTCAGTGTTACCAGTATCCCCTGCACTGGTGAACAGGGTAGGAATTACTACTGAGACCTCAGGATGAGGACTGACAGTACTTCACATATGTGTAAATATCACTTACAGGCACTGCTTGTAAGAGGTAGCAGCTGCATTTGTTCAAGATTGGTGTTCTTAATGGTATTATGTTGTGTTCTGCTTTTTCCACAGCTAATGTGGATTGATTACTGAATAAGCGAACTTATGAAGTAAGATTGAGAAGGATGCAAGATGCAAGTGGTATGTATGCTTCCAAATAGTGCTGTTATTTTAGCATTAAGAGTAAATAGAGAGCATTGCGGTAGACACTTGTATCACATTGAGTATGCTTTTGTCCATTGTAAAGCAAAAGTATGCATGCATTAGCATGTAAGGTAAAACAGCAGTCCAGTATTACAGAGTAGACAGGGGTTATCATTTAGAAAACCACACTTCCAAACTGTACAGTACTTGTTTAATTTGACATCAGTATTGCAATGTAAAGTAGACCTATAAACCAGGGACAACAAGAGCATGCTACAGATTGTTATCATTGTAACAGTGAACCTCTATCTATAAAGTGTAAAAGGAAAGAGTGATTGCATTATGTTGTATTCCAAAGGAAAAGTACAGTATTACAGTAGTCACTGCTTGTGGGTTCAAATATCACACTCACCAAATTTAAGCTCAGCTGTTTACAATACTGTTTTAGGTTTTCATCAATAAAAATACAGTAGTGTTACATATTCATCATGATAGCAGTTGAAATGGAAACCTCTATAACTGTGGGTTGGATAGCCTGCTGTCAAATGTAATCACGGTACATGGAACATCCATATGTGCAATATATGCAACAATGATTGCTGGATGTGATATGATCTGTACTATAGAGTGTCTGTATTAGCAACAAGGCAGCATTCAAAGTAATAAAGACATGTCTTAGCATTTAGTAGTGTTAAAAGTAAAATGTAACAGAATATAGTCAATTATTTGTAGAAAGCTTTGTATATTATCTGTCCAGTTACTAATGTTCTCTTTTTTTCTCTCACCCCACTCCTTCGCTTCATTTGTTTTTTTTTATGTATTTCTTATTTTTTATTATTTGTATTATTATTATATTATGCATATAATCACATTTTTATCATAATTATTTTTATTACTTCTTATGTTTTGTTTATGTATAATGTTCTATTGTTTTGCTGTCAAATACATTTTCATTTATTTATCATTCTGTTGGTAATTACATTATTTATTATTTTTATAATAATTTATATGTTTAAATTTTATTTAATGTTATTCTTTCCATTTTTTGTATTATGTTTTATTTCATTATTCAATTTAAATTTTATTTATGTTATCACTACAGCATGGCAGGGTAGGCTGGTTCCCTGTGATCCACCTACACTTGCTCCACTGGCTACAGCACCAAGGCCCAGCCCTTCTGGGCTGCAGCCTGGCAGCACCCCCCCTGCTGACCCTACCCTACCTGGACCCTCAGGTAGCTCTGCCCTAGAGGATAGACCTGTGGTTCCACTTGGGAGCAGAGGTGGGGGGGGTGATTTTGTAGGGTCTATGTTAAATCATTGAACACTTAAAAAAATGAACGATGATTTATCAAACCCATGTAAGCAAAAGCTTACAATCTCAAATGCTTAGAACAGTGATTTTTTTCCAAGGGAAAAAAATCGCTGTTCCACCAAAAAAAAAAAAAAAAAAAAAAAAAATTAAAGCATTACATAAAGTGGGGGACTTTGCCCCCAACACACCGCCTACTTAAATATACCAACTCTGAGATCGTACTACAGTGACAAAAATGGCAAAGTAATGGAAGCGGCCAAGTGAATTCTTTCCCTGGGAAAGAATCCACTTATATGCCATTTTGCCTTTTCGTGCTTTCAAGTTTGATAAAGATGCATTCGAAAGACTGCGTCTTTGATCATTTAATAGGAACCTGATTTTGTCACCTGAGATGAACTGCCAGTTCTGGTGTTTAGGATTGTGCAACACACAATTGGTGCAGGCCTACGCTGAGTGGAGACACTGCTATCCATCATCATCCTGAATAACACAAGAACATGCAGATGTCAGACACTGCAGCCATTGGTGCAATGAGGTGGTAGTGATGGCAGTCCAAAGGGTGAGAACTCAGTTCTCACTGTCACTAAACATGGCATCCATAAGTTTGTGATCTTCCCACCCTCATCCCAGCCTTGGTGTTCACCCCCCCCTCTTGTGTCCTTCACCAACCCTGTCTCTTGTCTTATATGTCTTGTCTGTCAGCAAATGTTTCTTCACCTTCCCAGCTTGCCTGCCCCAGACTTACCTATGTCCCTTCCCCAACATTCCACTCTCTCCTTAAGAAAAAAAGGGCACCTGTCCCCCCCAAAAAATATCGTCCCATACTTAGCTCTCCATTTTGCATGTGTCCATTTGACACACTTCATTTGGTCCAATTGGGCTCGCAATGTAATTATGTTGTTGTCACCCCTCTCTTTGGAAGTGACAGTCCAAATTCAGCTAAGAATCTGTACGTGTGCTCAGTTGTTACTGTTATAGAAATGGATAGTTATAGTTGTTACCTGCATCCTTCCTACACATTCCTGCCTTCCTTTCACTTTGTTTTTCCCCCCGCTTGCTCCACATTCACCGCTTTTCTGTCTTCCCACATTTCTTTTCCTTATTGAATCTTTGTGTGATGATGCGTGATGCAATGGTAAAAAGAAGTACTATTGGTTATATGAACTTTTATTGGACACTAGTACCATCTAGCATCAAACATTTCATCATAAACAGCTGATGACATAAATTCATAAATATCACAATTTATAATCTTGATGTACACATACAAGTATTTGAAATGATAGCTAGACATGTATTTGAACCCAGTACCATCTGAACCAAAACAAGATGCCATCAATGCATTTAACAGATAGTGCTACAGAGTCAGTCGAGTAGCAGGTGTTTTTTACACATTGTACAGATAATTGCATACTAAACCACTGTTGCATATACCTGCTACTTAAGTAAATCAAATAATAATAATAATAATAATAATAATAATGATAATAATAATAATGCAATACCTGTTATTCTGTCATGTTTCTAAGTTTGTAAGAGCAATATTTACAAATTGTCCCTTTACTGGTGGCCTTTTGTCCCCACACAAAAATATAGCATTGTCCACATGTATTGCTCTAACACAGTGTTAGAAACTATGGTCTCCGGACAAGCTTTATCCAGATTTCTTGTGCTGAAGAGGTTGAGAGGTATGGTGTGGGTGTGTAAGAGGGAGGGAGGCAGATAGGTGTGCATGTGTATGTGTGTAAGAGGGAGGGAGACAGACAGGTGTGTGTGTGTGTGTGTGTGTGTGTGTGTGTGTGTGTGTGTGTGTGTGTGTGTGTGTGCAAGAGAGCAGGAGGCAGATAGGTGTGTGAGCGTGTATGTGTGTGTGTGCGTGTGTGGTAAGAGGGAAGAAGTCAGATAGGTATGCATGTGTGTGTGTGTGTGTGTGTGTGTAAGAGAGAGGGAGGCAGATAGGTGTGTGTGTGTGTGTGTGTGTGTGTGTGTGTGTGTGTGTGTGTGTGTGTGTGTGTGTGTGTGTGTGTGTGTGTGTGTGTGTAAGAGGGAGGGAGGCAGAGTGGTGTGTGTGTGTGTGTGTGTGTGTGTGTGTGTGTGTGTGTGTGTGTGTGTGTGTGTGTGTGTGTAAGAGGGAGGGATGCAGACAGATGTGTGTGTGCAAGAGGGAGGGAGGCTGATAGGTAGGCGTGTGTGTGTGTGTGTGTGTGTGTGTGTGTGTGTGTGTGTGTGTGTGTGTGTCTGTGTATGTAAGAGGGAGCGAGGCAGATAGGTGTGTGTGTGATTGTGTGTGTGTGTGTGTGTGTGTGTGTGTGTGTGTGTGTGTGTGTAAGAGAGAAGGAGGCAGATAGGTGTGTGTGTGTGTGTGTGTGTGTGTGTGTGTGTGTGTGTGTGTGTGTGTGTGTGTAAGAGGAGAGAGAGGCAGACGTGTGTGTGCAAGAGGGAAGGAGGCAGATAGGTAGGGTGTGTGTGTGTGTGTGTGTGTGTGTGTGTGTGTGTGTGTGTGTGTGTGTGTGTGTAAGAGAGAGGTAGATAGGTGTGTGTGTGTGTGTGTGTGTGTGTGTGTGTGTGTGTGTGTGTGTGTGTGTGTGTGTGTGTGTGTGTGTATGTAAGAGGGAGGGAGGCAGATAGGTATGTGTGTGTGTGTGTGTGTGTGTGTGTGTGTAAGAGGGAAGGAGGCAGATAGGTGTGTGTGTGTGTGTGTGTGTGTGTGTGTGTGTGTGTGTGTGTGTGTGTGTGAGAGGGAAGGAGGCAGATAGGTATGTGTGTGTGTGTGTGTGTGTGTAAGAGGGAGAGAGAGGCAGACGTGTGTGTGCAAGAGGGAAGGAGGCAGATAGGTAGGGGTGTGTGTGTGTGTGTGTGTGTGTGTGTAGATAAGAGGGAGAGAGGTAGATAGGTGTGTGTGTGTGTGTGTGTGTGTGTGTGTGTGTAAGAGGGAGAGAGGGAAGCAGACGTGTGTGTGCAAGAGGGAGGGAAGCAGATAGGTAGGGTGTGTGTGTGTGTGTGTGTGTGTGTGTGTGTGTGTGTGTGTAAGAGAGAGGGAGGCAGATAGATGTGTGTGTGTGTGTGTGTGTGTGTGTGTGTGTGTGTGTGTGTGTGTGTGTGTGTGTGTGTGTGTGTGTGTGTGTGTGTGTAAGAGGGAGGCAGACAGGTGTGTGTAAATAAAAGGGAGCGAGGCAGATAGGTGTGTGTGTGTGTGTGTGTGTGTGTGTGTGTGTGTGTGTGTGTGTGTGTGTGTGTGTGTGTGTGTAAGAGAGAGAGAGAGGCAGATAGGTGTGTGTGTGTTTGTGTGTGTGTGTGTGTGTGTGTGTGTGTGTGTGTGTGTGTGTGTGTGTGTGTGTGTGTGTGCAAGAGCGAGGGAGGCAGATAGCTGTGTGTGTGTGTGTGTGTGTGTGTGTGTGTGTGTGTGTGTGTGTGTGTGTGTGTGTGTGTGTGTCTAAAGAGGGAGAGACGCAGATAGGTGTGTGTATGTGTAAGAGGGAAGCAGGTAGGCGGGTGTGTGTAAGAGGTGCATTTAAGAGGTAGGTAGCATACCCTTCAGCTGTCCAGGTTTTTGCAGAATGCCCAGATTTTTGCCTTATTTGGTCTGTTTCTCATAAAATAGTGTTTTTATGGCAAATCCCTAGCAAATCATTTAGGAATGAAGTCAGAAAATAATGGCAGACATTTGAGCTTTAGAGTTGATATCCTTCAGAAAATTTGCACTAATGCAAAACTACTATCTAAGTTTGAAAAAGCAATATTTAAAATGTGTCCATAGTTTTGGCCCTCTGCCCCCCCCCCCCATTATGACAGGCTTTGTCCAGAGTTCTTCCACTGAAGCGGTTGAGAGGTATGGTGTGTTTGTGAGTATATGTTAAAGAGGGAAAGAGGTATGTTTAAGAGGTGGGTAGCATATCCTTCAGCTGTCCAGGTTTTGGCAGAAAATCCAGATTTTTTACCTCTTAATTTTAGTCTATTTCTTGTAAAGTCATGTTTTTCTGGCAAATCCCTGGCAAATCATTTAGGACCGAAGTCAGAAAATAATGGCAGAGATTTGAGCTTTAGACTTCATCCTTCAGAAAATTCATACTAATGCAATCTTTGAGAGGTATGGTGTGTGTGTGTGTGTGTGTGTGTGTGTGTGTGTGTGTGTGTGTGTGTGTGTGTGTGTGTGTGTGTGTGTGTAAGAGGGGGGGGGGGTAAGTGTGTGTGTGTGTGTGTGTGTAAGACATGGGTAGCATACCCCTCAACTGTCCAGGTTTTTGCAGAATGTCCAGGTTCTTGCCCCATATGTTTGTCTGTTCTGTGCAATTGTTTTGTTTAGCTAGCTAGCAAATGGTATCACTATTGTGGTATAGAATTTTGAAGTAGTGTTAGTAGCACAACAGCTAGCATGCTTGTGTTTTAATGCAGAAAGCTATGGGTTCTACTCCCACAGCATGTAGAGGATTGCTGATACTGTATTGTATTTTCAAGGGGTGGGGTGCTGAAGTCCTGAATATCTCCTCTTTTGGATGAGATGTCTAGTAACTATGAATTTGTTTTCAGTTTGCCATCCATGCAATATTACCACGTTACCATTTTTTATGTAACATAAATAGGCAATTTATTTTTCAAGGGTAGCAGACATTGAATTTGTAGAGGAAACGTTGAAATATAAAGTTGTTTGCTAACAGCAACCTTTTCATTAGTTACAGATCTCTTTAAAGTGGAATTATTCAGATGCCTTTTACTTCTGCAGACATTGTGGATATTGACTGATATTTGTGGATTGTAGTGGTAGATGTTTGAGTGGCCTTTTATGGTTGAAATGTTCTGAATTGGGCACTTTGTCATTATTGGTTCATATGTTTTGTTTCATTGCTTACTGGAAAAATGTGCAAAACTATACCTTTAAAACACGCTTTACCAAGTAGTGCTGTATTATACAAAGGGATATAATTTAATTATTGTATCATAAAATTTAATTATACAATCAGGAAGGTGAATCAAAGAACTTTTGCACAGTCCTAAAAATGTTCACAAGGGATCTATGCTTTGAAAACAGCTCAAAGGTAAACTTAATCCGACACTTGGAAAGTGGGTTTCAATGTTGTTTCAGTGAACGTGAATTTTAAAGGCAGAGAAGTTTTAATGTTAAATCTGTTTTCATTGTGAGAGTATATTGCTCTGTTTAGCTTTAGCTAATGTCTGTCAGTGTTTGTGCTATAAAATTTGAAATAAAAGTTTTACATGAAATCCAAATATCTATATTCATTGTAGAAGTAAAGCAGAAAACAAGTATACACACTGAGAATTTTGAACAGTGTTTATGGCAACTTGGGGGATAGCCAAGTAATAGGACACTGAAATGGCTGAGTGGGGGGGGGCTGATTGGGAGGGGTGGGGGGGGTTGACCCAAATGTAACGTATCTGTACCACCACCTCTAGGGGTCTGCCAATATATTTCCTTTATAAAAAGGGTCCTCCAGCTTGTAAAGTTTCAGAACCACTGCTCTAACAAGTTGACAGTTATGTTCCTATTATTGAATTAATATTTTATCAGCCTTGCTGAACAATGCTGCGTGATGCTTTATTGACATTATGTGACAATATAGCTGCTAATTAACGGACTCTGTGGCTAGACTGGTTAATGCATTGGTGATGAAGGCAGATGGTACTGAGTTCGAAATGGATGTCAGCATAATTTTTACAAGTGTGTATTATATTTTTACATACGTTCACTGATACTATTGCTGCTCACCATTGCTTAGCAATGCTGCCCACCACAAGCACATTTTCTTTAAAGAAAAGAAATGGGGGAGATAGGAAAGTGGTGAAATGGGGAGCAAGTAGGGGGAAAACAAAGTGCAAGGAAGGCAGTAACAACTGAACACATGTACAGATTCTTAGCTGAATTTGAATTATCATCTCCAGAGAGAGGGGGGTGACAACAACATAATTGCATTGTGAGGCCAAATGGACCAAATTAAGTGTGTCAAGCAGAAACGTGTGCAAAATGGAGAGCTTCTGTAATACTGTACTTTTCTTTTGGAATACAACATAATGCAAGGACTCTTTCCTTTTACACTTTATAGATTAATGTTCACTGTTACCTGAGAATGTGTAACTGTTACTATGTGTTACAGACCATACCTCTCCACCTTTTAGAGCAGGATATCTTGACATATAATAAAATAATGGGTGCACATTGGCCCATAACTAGGAACATATTTCAAATACTGCTCTTATACACATGGATAGTTGCATAGGATTTGTGTTAACATACATTTTGACACTTGTTATTTATTGACTTCAATATCAATTACTTGCCAGACAACCATAAATCTTACAATGAACAGACTGAAACAGTGATTCATAAATCTGGATATTCAGCAAAAATAAGTACAGTTGAAAGCTGTGCTACAGAGTAATGCATGCTTACTTGCTTTTACAGTTCAGATATGCATTCCCAAGTTCATACAACTGTATGATATAACAACTAATCCATCTTTAACTGATAAGGCTGCAATAACAGTAGTTTATATAATTATGCTTACATACCATATGCTTCTCACATCCTGGCAAATCACATGGATTGGGACTTCACATTTGAGGCCTTCACTTCTGCAGCTTTGGAGAGAGGGAAAAATAAAAAAGCATTATGAATACCAGTTTTTACCATATTCAGCTTCAATATTTATGAGTACTAAATGAAATTCATACGTACACATCTCTGGGGTGCTCCATGCCTGATACTCCCTGCTCCAACAATCATGGGTATCCCATTTACTCCATCAGAGGTCATCAAAATGGTGAAAACATTGTTCCCCAGTGCATGGGATACTGGTCACACTAGACAGAGCCCTTGCCAGACTAGACCAGGCTTCAGATTTGTATTGGGAGCCAGTATAGTTTTCCTGTATGAGGCAGGGCCCATAATCCTTAAACAGGAGACCAATAAAGACATTGGATTCCTGGACACCCCCAGCACTGTGGTCTGGATTGCACACACTCTCCAACACCTGACATATATGCACAAGTTCAAGTTCAATGTCCAATGTGCAATTCACTCCAATTTGCCTTTAAATATCATGCTTTCTCACCATTTGTGCTTACTGAGAGTGTACATTGTCTATATTTTGATACATTTGAAAAAGCTGTGCACCACTTACCATCCCGTAAACATGCTAAGCCAAGTGCATTGGTTTGCGCGATGCTAAGCTGTGCACTTTTTCAAATGTATCAGAAAATAGCTTTCAACCAATGCAATTCCACATTATTTCATTAAGAGTATGACTTTATTTGTATAAGCTGCAATGTCATAATAGCATAAGTAAAGTTTGTATACCCTTGAATACAACACAGGACCATCTGCACTTCGGTCCAACACTCAACACATGTCGCCACAGGATTAGTTACATGAAGTCACGCATTTTATTATTCATTGTTAATTTGATGGTATGAGCATAGCTCAGCCCTGCTTACTGGGTTTATGCAATGCCCAGTGTTGCTCAGCAATAGCAATTGAAAGCATGTCTGATACATGGGTGGTCCTGTTGGGCAAACAAGGTAAGCATAGCCAAATGACTTGGCACATCATACAAACATGGCAAAAATAAAAAAAAATAAAAAAAGGAGAAAAGTCAGAGTATACAAATATAACTATGGCATTGGCCACATGTCTTGCACTAACACATTGAGAGGACTGGTCTTCACTTCTAACAGTGATTACTATTCATTTATGCATGGGGCAGACATAACTCTCAACTGTACAGATTTTCACAGAATATCAAGAGTTTTGGCTATTTTTGCTGTGTTACTCATAAAATTTGTGTTTTTTTTTAATCATTTGGGATAGACATCACAAAATAATGGCAGACATTTTCATTTCGGACTTCATATTCTTCAGAAAATTCATGCTAATGCATGACCTTTTATTCTGTCAACTTTCTAAGTTTATAATGGCAATATGACCTTATGTCCCTATTTTTGGCCTTTGCCACACTTTATTTAATGGCTTTATACAGCTTTCTTGATCTAAGAGGTTGAGAGGTATGAGGGTGGACTGTCAGTGCTCTCCTGTACACAGATTCATTATCCGTGTAGTTCTGTGAGGTCTCTCAGCCAACACTACTGGAACCTCACCTAGGTGTGCCACACATCATTAATATGCATTGCGCATTGCCGAGTATACATTGTGGTTGTGTACATGGACACGCTCCATGTAGGCACTACACAGAGCCTACATGGAGTTTATTGTATCCTGGGGTGTGTCTATTTTTATTAATAGGGTGCTAACAGAACTGATTTAACAGACAATAAGTTTTCTATTTTAGAAGCATTTTTTCTAACAGTTGAGGGAAATGACTCCCAGTGAACTATTGATAATGCATTATTTAATACAGAAATAGATAATTTAATTGACAGATCTGATGTCAGGTGTTAACCTTCCCATTAATTGGATGAGACATGTTCACCCATTAAACAATTCAGAGCAAACACAAATCCTAGAACTCAGGGATCTGGTGATATTACAGCTAGTCCTGTCAAGTGGACTATGACACCTGCAATATGTTTTTGTTTGGATAATAAAGCTATAAAGCAAATTATGGACAACAGTTGGAGATTTTTGTCAGCAATGTGATGATATGGGTAAGTGAAAAACGCTGTCAAAAAGTTCTTAAAGCTAAAGAAACACAAGTAATCACCATAGAACGCCAAAGTTTAATGAAGCTTTCGGGCTCTCAACCCTTCATCAGCATACATAATTGTTATTTTAATTCCATTTATATAGAGGTTTCAATAAAATCACATGATCAAAACCAGCCACTAAAAATCATTATCTAATAAAACTAACAATATCCAGAAATAATTAATACCAATTTCTTATAAAATACACAATATAAAATTCATAATCTATTAAAAATAAAGTATATAATATTATAAAAATATTTACAATATTATAAATTATCCTGCTGTCATTTTACTAGTACTGGTTTTATGCTAATAGCACTATTGAGACCAGGAGTAACATCTGCTTGCAGCCTAATTATCCATTCCAATTCCTTAAGCTCCAATAGATTATTTATATCACCACCTCTTACCCCTAGCTCAACTGTGTCTATACACCTAAACTTAAACTTGTGTGTTACATTTTCCATTATGTGCTTATATAAAGCATTTGTTTGCACCTTCCTATTTATCTCTGATTTGTGTTCTATAACACGATCTTTAAACCTTCTTGTCGTTTTTCCTACATAAAACATATGGCACTGCATGCAGGTAGCCAAGTACACTAATCTAGATGTATTACAAGTAGCCATACAGTGAAAATCAAACCTAATATTAGTAACTGGATGTCTAAAGTATTGATCTGCTTCCAAAATATCATTACAGCAAGTACAGTTGTGGCATTTAAAAGTACCTATTTTACCTTGTATTGGCTGCCGTTGTTTCTTAAAATCCTTATAACACAACATACTTTTTAATGATTGTTGGTTTCTATATGCAAAACTAGGTTTTGATCCAATCAACTTTTCAATTTCTGGCATAGCCATCAATATTGGCCAATTCATTTCTATTATTTTACAAACTTGGTATGTATGACCACTGTATGTAGTTATGTATCTAATTTTATCATCTTTTGCCATCCTTTGTGTCATTGGTTCGTATATCATTTCTGATGGCACACCAGTAAATATGGGTTTGTAATCATTAGTCCTACCATAGGTTACTTCTTCACTAATTTTATTAACCAAAACCTCTGGGTATCCACTTCTTATGAATTCTTCCTTCATCCTTATTATTTCAGTTGCATATAGTCCATTTTCCGTTGTTAATCTACTTACCCTAATCAATTGTGATTTAACTATCCCCCTGAATATATGTGATGGATGCATACTAGTTCTTCTCAAATATCTTGTGGTATGAACATCCTTCTTATGAACCATAGTTTCCACCTTCTTATCTTTCCTATATAGTTTAACGTCTAAGTATACCATACTATGTAGTGAATAATTCATTTTAAATTTAAAAAATTGAGTAGTATTATTTAAATATGATATATATAACTGTAATTCTTCTTCTGTTCCTTCCCAGATAAAAAAGCAATCGTCTACAAACCTAGTGTAACATTTTACATATTTGTTATATACATTACTATCATTTAATACATAGTTCTTCTCCCAGTAATATAAAACTAGATTTGGAAACGTATTTGCCACTGAAGTCCCCATAGCCACACCAGTTAGTTGCTTATATGGAACATTATCAAAAATGAACACATTTTTAGTTAACACCAAGTCTAAAAGTAAGCATATATTTTCAACCTCACTTGATTGCATAGTAGAATTC
This sequence comes from Protopterus annectens, assembly GCF_019279795.1. NCBI lineage: Eukaryota > Metazoa > Chordata > Ceratodontiformes > Protopteridae > Protopterus > Protopterus annectens. Next base: position 524,879,058 of record NC_056737.1, read on the forward strand.
ATTAGCAGCAACCTTCTTACTGCTTCCACTCCATAATCAATGGGTATAACTACAAATAATGATTCCACATTAAGTGTTACAAAAATGTAATTATCAATAGCCTTCATATACCATGTATTTAATTTCTGTAAAAAATGTATTGTATCTTTTATAACAGTACTACAGTGAGGTAAAATCTTAGCCAATTCTTTTTGTAAATATTTAGAAATGGGTTCAGTCACCCATCCCTTCCCTGAGACGATAGGTCTCAGTGGTGGGTTTGACAATTGTGCAACTGAACAATGAAATATCATTAGAATTGTTTAATTACTTTTCTGTTCCATGTCCCAAAATACTGCAGATTTATGAAATACCAAAGATACACAAATCAATGTCAAACCCACCACTGAGACCTATTGACAATTCTCCACTTTTGGATTCAATCAGAAATGAGATATGGGTAAAGAGAAACACTAAATATGCTCCCATCATCAAGAAAAGGCTGAATCAGCTTGACAAGAAATACAATCAACAGGTTTTAATGGCCAAACTAACATGGTCCTGCATTACACTTTGGATGTTAAGAACATTGAAAAGATTTTACAGAAGAACTGGTTCATGCTACAGTGGGATGAAAATATCAAAGAGTTTTTTTCTACACCACCATCTTTTACCTATAAAAATAAATCTAACATAAAATCCCTTCTTGTGAAACCTATTGATCATCATAAGGGATTTTTATCTACCAGGAAATGTGGGCATTGTCATCAGTACCCTTACTTAAACACCTGTTACACTGGTACCCTTTTAAGTAGATTTGATTCTTCTGTGCATCCTGGAGCTTATATTTGCTTTTCTCAAAGAGTTATTTACCTGGATACATGTGCATCTTGTCCCGCTTTCTATGTGGGAAAAACTGAAAACACTTTGAATAAGCATATCTATCAACATGTTTACAATATTCAATGTAATGACAGTAAAAGTGCACTAGCCGGGCATTCGATTATTTGTGACAAATTCACCAAGTTTACATTTCTAGTTCTTGACCAAATACAAAATTCCCCTTATGTAGGGGACTGGCAGAACAAACTGCTTCACTGGGAAATGTCATGGCAGCTTAAGCTGGATGCTACCAACTTTCCCGGTTTAAATGACAGTATTTCTGTCATCAGTGAACTAAAAAGGAGAGCCAGCAGAATATGATTTTGTGTTTCATCAAACATTCTTTGTTTAGTTATTTTTTGGCTAGTTTGTATTTATGTGTTTTGGTTCAGGTTTTAAACATTTTGATTTATTTTTAGTATTGTTACTTTATTTTTTTTTGTTTCATATTGATTACAGCTACAACAAGTTGTGACTGGTTTACATGGGAGGTGTGTCTTCTGCACTGAAATTTTAGAATGGCTTCTACAAGCAGTACATTCATAGTTCTGATGATGTGTTACAGATGAAAGCGCTAAACTGTGGATATCTTTAACCTACCTTTGATATTAAACATATTCTTCGAAAAGTTTTGAGTTTGGTGGCTGATTTGCTGGTTGTTTTGCTGTTATTAGCTACTGTTTTCTTCCAGTACCAAAGCTACACTCTTGTTTCTTCCTTTCATTTTTCTGACATGGTAGAACTGCTAGGCAAGAGACATGGGGCATAAATTGTACCATGGTAACATAATGAAGTCTTACCATGATAGAGAGGCCCTTGTGCTGAGTATTTGCAGGGGATGGCAGGATGAATCTGAGGGGATCTGGTGACTGATCTCCTCAGTGAGGCTCAGACTGACACCTCAGATGAAGGGGTAGTAATTTCCCAGAGGCTATCCCCTACCCAGGTTCAAGAAACCCGAGCAGTGTTACAGGAGTTTTGGGACATGTTCACTAGAAAACCAGAGAGCACCCACCTGGTGCAGCACCACGTGGATACAGGGCCCCAAAGACCTATAAAGCAGGCCTCTTACAGGGTGCCTGAGCAAATCAGACAGGTGCTGAGGGAGGAGAGAGAGGAAATGTTGGAACTGGGAGTAATCCAGGTGTTCAGCAGTCCCTGGGCCTCCCGAGTGGTGCTGGTACCAAAGAAGGATGGCAGCACCAGGTTCTGTGTGGACTACAGAAGACTAAATTGTCACACAGAGTTGGAAGCTCACCCCATGCCTAGGACAGATAAAGCCTTAGAGCAGCTGGGTGGAGCTAAGTATCTGACCAATATTGATCTTACCAAGGGCTACTGGCAGATGCCCTTGACTCCCAACGCTAGAGAGAGAGGTCAGCCTTTGTGACTCCTTTCAGCTTGTATGAGTTCAAGAAGATGCCCTTTGGGATGAAAAATGCCCCAGCGACTTTCCATAGGCTGGTAGATCATATTCTAGCAGGAGCAGAAGATTATGCTCTTGCTTAACTGAATGATATTGCCATCTACAGCCATTCTGGCAAGAGCACCTTCAGCACATCCGGGAGGTGCTGCGCAGACTGCAGAGGGCAGGGTTGACCATTAAGCCCAGTACGTGTCAGTTGGGTATGGCAGAGGTCCCCTAGCTGGGACATAGAGTGGGGAGTGGTAAGATCAGGCAGAACCTGCCAAAGTGGAAGCCATTCAGGCATGAACTGCCCCATTACCAAAAAGAAAGTGAGGGCATTCTTATGGACAGAGGGGTACTATAGAAAGTTTGTCCCCAATTATAGTACCATAGCTGCTCCCCTCACAGACCTGACAAGGAAAAACAGGCCAGCTTGTGAGCAGACATTCCAGAAGCTTAAAAGAGCTTTGGGAGGACCCCCTGCGTTAGCCAGTCCAGATTACACCAAAGAATGCTCCAAACCATGGAGTGGGGGCTATACTTAGCCAGGTTTCCTCAGAGATAGAAGAGCATCCAGTGGTATATCTCAGCCATAGACTTCAACCCAGGGAGGAATGCTATGCAGCTGTAGAAAAGGAATTTCTAGCCATAATATGGGCACTGCAGAAACTTCTACCTTATCTGTATGGAAAGAAATGGCTACATAGAGCCAGTCAGCAAAATGCCAAGTTATTAGGTGGAGCTTAGGATTGCAGGCATATGACATGGTAGTACAATACCATATTGGGGTCAGAAATGCCAATGCAGATAGGCTTTCAAGACAAGGACTGGGGTAACATATTCACAGATAGGCTTATTTAAGTTCATAGGTTCATAGGTGTGTGCTAGGCTAATGGCCCTGGAGCCTTTACAAGCCTAGCCCATAGGATTACCCTAGCATTGTGTCACCCAACCTTAGTTCCCAGTGCCTCTGTTGAGTAGAGCCACTGGAGTGATCCCTGGGGTGAATTTTCTATTTCCCATCCATTCATCAAGATTTCTTCTGAATCAGATGTAGATAGCAAACAGAAGAGGAACCAGGACCGAACCCTGTAGGACTCCACTTATGACTGGTCGGCAGTCTGACTTGGAGTCAGCGACTTTCACACTATGGGCTCTATCTGTGAACCAGTTTGCAACCCACCTAGTGATATAGGGGTTGATGCCTAGCTTAGTGAGTTTTTCTATGATTCCTGAGTGGGGAATGGTATCAAAGGCCTTGGCCAGATCAAGGTAGGCTGTATGATCCACCTTGCCTTCATCCATAGCTCTGTTGACTGACTCAAAGAAGTCGACCAAGTTGAGCAGGCATGATCTACCCTTCACAAAACCAAACTGTGTGGGATCCAGAGTTTGGAGATTCCCTATATCCTTGCTTATTAGGCCCATGATGATGCGTTCCATAGCTTTGCATATCAGACTCGTCAGGCTAATGGGGTGATAGTTCTCAGGGTCTGTAGTCGCTCCTTCTTTGTGGAGAGGGATGACTTAAGCAGTGCTCCATTCGGTAGGGACAAAGCCTGAGATGAGGATGTGATTGAACAGGGCACACAGGTGAGGTGCCATTTCTCTCTGTAGTTCATGTAGAACACAGCCAGGGATATTGTCAGGTCCCATAGAAGCTGCATTCTTGGCCTTGGACAGTGCTGTTTTAACCTGTGCAGCAGTGATACTGGGTGCTTGGCAATCTACTGGTATTGGGATTGGTCCTTTGAGGGGGAGAGAGGGGTAAAGTTAGCACTGAATCTGTCGCCAGTATATTGGCAATATCTGTTGGCTCGGTATAGGAGGTACTATTGTGCAGTAGCTCAGAGCAAATCTGGGTATTGCCGTGGAGATTCTTTACATAACTATAGAAGGCCTTGTGGTTGTCTTTACTATCTGCTCCAATTCTGTTTTCATAGCTAGCTTTAGAGGATTTGATGAGGGACCTCAACTTTTTGTTGAGGCTGATAAGGGGAATTTTTCCTGTCTTGGGACTTCACCATATTCCACATAAGTTTCCTCCTTCTGCTGTAGAGTTTGTTTATGGCAGGGGACCACCAGATTGGCTTCCTTTTTTTGGAGGAGAGCTTCTTGGTTCTATTGGGTATAGTGAGATCCATGCATTTGTGTATGTGTTTGTACAGTGAATTGCTGTATGCTTCGGCAGTCATGCAACTATTCTCCATTTGCATGGGTGCCATGAAGCTAGTCAACTGTGTTTTTAGGAGCCCAAAGTTAGCTTTGGAGAGGTTTTTCATGGTGGTTACCTTTGTGGGGGGGGGTGAGTGGGGAGGGTTGTGGATTTCCAAGGTGATTAGTTTGTGGTTGGATCTAACCAGGGAGGAGTTGACTATTGTAGAGCAAAGGTCGCCCATGTTAGTAATGACCAGGTCAAGGATGCTGTTACCTCTAGTGGGGGTAAGAATGAGCTGGTCTAGGGCATTGGAATTAATGAATTCCAGGAAACTTTGGGCAAGTGATCATGAGTAGTTTTCCCAGTTAATGGAGGGGTAGTTGAAGTCACCCAGATAGGAGTGGTAAGTTGGACCCTAATATTCTCCAGGGTGCTTAGGAACGTGGAATGTGGGTCTTGGGACATGGTTGGGGACCTATAGCAGGCTACGACCTGAATTGCTGTCTTACCCAATGTTAGCTGCACCTGAAGTATCTCAGATATGTTATGTTGTGCTACCAGTCTGGAGGTGTGTGCATCCTTTGTGAATATGGACACACCACTACCTTTGGAGCTTCGGTCCAAATTCTGGGGCCAAAAGGTGTGGAATGAGTTATAACCTGGTAGTGGCAGGGGTGCTTTCTGCTGCCTTGAACCAGGTCTCTGTTACAACAGTAATGTCAATGTTCTCCATTTTAAGGTGTGCTTCGAGTGAGTGCATTTTGAGATTTAGACTTCTAGCATTGAGCAGCATGACCCTCATATCGCATTTGTTTATAGCTGTTATGGTGGTAATTTGGTCTTTGGAACACCGCCTAAACCTACGTTTCTCAAGGGTCACTTGAAGAACTAGGTTGCGTCTTAGAGGGTGGGAGAGGTGTGATGATACGGGCAAGTGCCAGCACAGCCAGCTGGAGTTTTCTAAGGAATGATATGCCCTATGAATATCAAACTGACTTATACAAGATACTTGTGTTACAACTGTATTAGAACTGTATACTATTTTTATATCAAGCTGATTTGTACAGATGCTTCTGTTGAAAATGTAGTTGTGAAGTTTGCATGTGTTAAAATATATCAACAGTGCACCCTGCTGAAATGAAAAGAAATGTACATGTATTATTGCAATTGAATTAAATGTATTTGTTTTAATAGGGGACACTGGGCAGCAAAGTTTAACTTTAAGAAAAATAAGGGAAATGTAAATAAGCTGATAAACCATTAAAATGGCATCCAGCAGTGCTGAACAGGACTGGAGACTATAGGACTGGGAAAGACCCTTTGTACATTAGCTCAGTAAAAAGACGGGAGGCCCCAGGCACTGACATAAACATTTGGATGTGTATTTTGGCCATGCGTGCTAAATTCCTGTCTCAGCTTCAAAGGAGAATAATGTGAGTACCTAGAGTCAGGTGACTAGATAAGATTATTCTGCCAGCCCTCTTGGAAATTATATTTTGGATATTACAAAGAGAAATCTCAGCATATTGAGTATTCTGTTTTGGGAAGACTGACTAGAAAGACCCTTACCCACAGCATCTTGCCTTGTGATAGTAAGTAACTTAATTAGGGAACAGTAAAATTATCTTAGATTCAGTCAGGAATATTGTGAAGCTTAGTTCAGAGAGTGTTTTTCTTTATTTGTATGAGTCTCTCCATCAATGTTAATTTCAATATTTTCTGTGATTTCAAGTCTGTGGTTTCCTGTGAATATATATATTCAGTATTTTCATGCTCTTTTATTATTTATTATTAAATATATTTAAAACTTTTATTGTGGTGGGTCCTTGTAGAAAGTATTGAACCTTTGAGAGTACTTATATTTATTTGGTGACACTGTGTGGGCCACTCCAGAAGGCCTAGCCACCTTGGTGAACTTCTACCATTTGAATTAGTATTAATGTTATACAGCATTGGGCACCCTTTGTTAAGGGCCTTAGAGTAGCTGATTGTGGAGTGTCTGGTGGCAGTGATAACTACCTTATAGTCTGGGTAGAAGGGGGCATAGCTAGTAAACTTGTGCCAGCCTTCTTTCCCAGGTGTTTATGTGTGTGTGTGTGTGTGTGTGTGTGTGTGTGTGTGTGTGTGTGTGTGTGTGTGTGTGTGTGTGTGTGTGAGTATGTGTGTGTGTGTGTGTGTGTGTGTGTGTGTGTGTGTGTGTCTGTGTGTGTGTGTGTGTGTGTGTGTGTGTGTGTGTGTGTGTGTGTGTGTGTGTGTGTGTGTGTGTGTGTGTGTGTCAGCTACTTGAGGCAGGGACATGAAGCACTGGGTTCACAGAGACGGTGCTGGAGGACTTGGCTTGGGCACTCAGCTGAGGATCTAATCCTATAGCTGTACCAGTGGGGAGTCTTATTGGGGACCTGGAGGGAGACAGATATAGAGATATTGAGACATCCAGACCCTGAACTGAGTGTGTTCCCTGTGTGCTCTTAAGAGAAATTATACTTGATGCAGAGAGGTCTGCATTTGGACATACTGTGTATCTATTTGTGTTTCAAGTTCATGTCCCTCTCTAATGTCAGTGGTGAGGATTCAGGTTCCTTGATTACTGGCCTAGCGTGGGGACAACATATTGATGGCCATTACATATTGGTAGCAATAGTCAGCATCACAATCAAGTACAGTGGTAACTGAGAAATTATACACTACCATTATGTTTATAAAATAGCAATTATTAGAACATAGATTACGTTCAAGTACTAATAATATAGCTTAATTTAGATATGGTAATTGTAAATGCCATAATTGCAGTATGTCCTAATATTAATAAGAATTATAAATCATCCTACATTTATGAATGCAGTCCTGATTATGTTATTTTTGCTGCAGTAATCAAAAACTGTGATGATTTTATACAGGAAAAAGTTTTTTATAGAGAAAAAAATTACCAATTAAGGGCTAGAATGTGTGAACATGTTTATGTTAATAAGAGCAAGATCATGGTGAATGCTGTGTATAAATACAATGTAGTTCATGGTGTGCAGTGATTACACTTTGATATCTGATAAAAGACAAATCAGTTAAGCGCTATTATGGCACGAGACTCGATCTTAATAAATGCTAAGCATTAAGCAGCACCTCCTGCTTAA
>NC_056737.1:524889112-524949112 GCF_019279795.1 Protopterus annectens
CTATTAATAACCGTGTCAAGGTTTAAGTCTCCCGCCCTTGTGGTTCTGAGGGATCTAGATTTTTGAGGTGAAGCATATTCATCAAATCAGGGTTTGACATGGCCTTATATGTCAGGCACAGGTCACCTCTGAGCAAGCGGTATGAGACTGAATAGAGCTGGAGTTCTTTCAGTCGGGCAGCATAAGACATATTTTTGAGACCCTTTATCCTTTTGGTGAGGAACTTTTGGGGCCTTTCCAGCTGCTGCAGGTGTCGGGTCAGATACATTCCGAATGGGGCATTGTACTCAATCATAGGTCTAATGAGTGATGAGTACAGGGGGACAATGACCTCCCTTGATCTAGATGTGAATCCCTTCATGATCAGGTGGGCAATGTAGAAGGTTTTCGTAACTACTTTAGCAACATGAGTGTCAAACGAAAGGCTACTGTCAACCTGGGTCCCTAGATCCCTGATGACTTCTTCTGTGCTCAGTGGATTGCCACCTATATGGTAGCTAGGGGTAACCTTGTTTTTCCCGAAGGGTATGACTATGCATTTCTTGGCATTTAACTTTAGGCCATGGCTCTGGCACCAGTTATATATGTGTGTGTGTGTGTGTATGGGTCTCCTTCATTAAAATGAAAGACCAGAAGACCGAAACCCAGAAAAGTGAGACGAAAATAACGAAACCTCAGAACACCAAAAAGCTCAAAATTCAAAATCCTGATGTTACGGGAGTTTGAATTAGCGCTTTTGGTGTTCTGGTGTAGGTAAGTGTGTATGTGTGAGTGTGTTTGTGAGGGGAATTGCTGTGTGTAAGTGTGTGTTGTGACTGTGGTGTGTGAGGGACTGTACTGTGTGGATGTGAGTTTGCCTTGTGTGTCTGTGCAATCTCGAAGTTAGAATATTAAAGTGGGGGGGTGGGGGGTGCAGGGGGGCTTGCTCCCCTGTCTATCACTAGTGTAGGGTGTTGAGTTTGGTAGTGTGGGGCAATTGTGTGTGTGTTTTTGTGTGTTATGTATTTGTTGTAAAGTTACGTGGTTTTCGGTGTTCTGGGGTTTTGTTGTTTTCATCTCGGTGTTCTGGTTTTCGGTCTTCTGGTCTTTCGTTGTTACGAAGTAGACCCGTGTGTGTGTGTGTGTGTGTGTGTGTGTGTGTGTGTGTGTGTGTGTGTGTGTGTGTGTGTGTGTGTGTGTGTGTATATGGGTCTATGACATTTCACCGAAAATCCATTTTGCCGAAAATTCTGACATAGGGTCCAAATCGCCGAAAATAGTACTGACAGTGTATATGCCCTTTACCCCAACTGTAGTGCAATCTCGGAGTGAGAATATTAATGTATGGGGGGTGATGGGAGTACAGCCTTCCACAACGGGGGGTGTGAAGGTCGTTGTCCCCCACCTACTCTGGTTATAAACTACTTACTTACTCTCTGAATAGGGACTGGACAATATAAAACAATACTAGACAATATTAAAGTGTACTGGATGGGGGGCTGCGCCCTCCACAGCCCCCTACTTTAATATTCTCAGTTTGAGATCGCACTACAGTTGGGGTAAAGTGCATGTACACTGTCAGTAGTATTTTCTGTGATTTGGACCCTATGTCAGCATTTTCGGCGAAATGGATTTTCTACAAAATTACACTGATCCATGCACTTCTGCAAACATTCAGTTTTAAATATAAAAATCACCATTTATTTTGCTTGCAAAGATTGTTAAATATTTCTACATTTCCAGTATTTACAACACAAGAATGGTTGAAAATGTTCTGAAGTCTTCGAAACTGCAGCTTTCTAAAAAAAAAAAAAAAAGAAAAGACATAAACCCCATTACAGCAAATATGACCTAACAGTCTTGTACAGGAAGCAGGACATTTTTTAATAAAAGGTACAAGTAATAACATAGCAAATAGTATTTTAGAAAATGGGGGTATATGTGGTGAGAAAAGAGATGTCAAAACAGTTTGACTTCCTCTGAAATACCTGAAAGGACTGACGGTAATGACCTTGTGCAGTTTGCCTTTTCATTATTACAACCACTAACAGTACCTTAACTTGAATCGCCTATTTTTGTTCAGAAAGTACACCATGTTCTATCTTCAAAATTAGTTAATAATGCAAGTATTTGGACTTTTGTCATCAGACCAACAGCCATTAGGCAGGAAAAGTCTAGAGAAATGTTATTTGCCATATGAATAGTGATTCTTGAAATAAACGAATTTTACAGTGATGCTGCCCAGTAAATCTGATTTTCTACTTCAGTTCCATCCAAGAATTCCCTTTCACACTTTTTAACCTGTCCTATGCCTCCTTAAAGTTCATCATGGATTCTCTGTCCACCGTCATTTTCTAGAGTTGACTGCATATCTCTACAAATGTTTTTGTGAAAAGCACTTCCACAAATTCAGTGAGCGATTGTTCCCTAAAGTTGTCATCTTTACATTTTCTTTACACGCTCTCATGTACTCTTATAATGTTTCACCCATCTTTTCTAGACTCTCTGAAGAAGAAAATCAGCTCCTTGTGATTTATCATTTTCAGGCTGCATATAGCAGTAATAGTGTAGTTTCGCAGGGCCACTCATGATGCGGCCTGGCCAGGGTAACGTAGGAAAGGATATTTACTTTCTAGTCCTGGGGTATATCCTTTTGAGGATACCCCAGTAGGGTTGCCACCTTTTCAAATGCCCAAAGTGGGACATTTTTTGTAGAAAAGTCAGATTTTGCAGGGCAAAACATACCCACGGCCAGTAGAAAGGACAGAACTTCACTTTTTTTCCTAAATAAAAGCTTATTCTTGTAACATTTTAGTTGCTTATTCTGTTTCTTATAACATTTTTGTGTTTCAGATACAAAATAACTGTTTTATGCAGCTATTAAAGAAAATGTAGGAAATATTTTTGTCCTAAAATTTCAGGACATTTGCCATTTTTTTAAATTTTTTGCAGGACACAACTGCCCAAAGAGGGACTGTCCCTCGCAAAGTGGGACAGGTGGTAACCCTATACCCCAATATTTTGTTTACTGCTTCCAATGTCCTCTAACTCTGCTCCTGGTGATCAAGTCCAGATGATGTAAACTCCCCATGATCTATTACATGTTCTAGTGCTGTATTGTTGTCACTTTCTGTCTACAAGTGAGACCATTTTCAAGAGATCATGTGAGTCAGTTGTAGTACCTTTTGGATTTTTCTTCACTAAATCACAATTGCATCCTTTCTGCTGGTTTGGTCAGCCATTCCATGCCCTTTCTTAGATTTCATCCCCATGCACCTCTGTTGCACCTGTCTTTGTGTCAGGAAAGAGATTGACCCTGTGTTTATTTTTTTTAATAGATTTATTTAAAACAAATGTGTTGAAAAGCATTCAAGCAAGGGCTAACTTTTGAGGCACTCTACTAGCCACATCCTTTATTCTTAACATTATCCCTCCAATAACAGCACTCTGTTTCTTGTTCTTCAATAATGCTGCAGTCCCGTCCATCATTTCAAACCTTTTCACAGCCATTACAATTTACTCAGGAGCTATATGTAGTGGACCAAGTCAAAGTTCTTGATGAAGTTCAAATTTATCTTACCTAATTATATTCCCTGTCACATCTTCTTGGGCGCCAGTCATAAATCTGGATCAGGTTTGACTGACAGTTTCTTCTGCTCATGCCCCCATGTTTGTTGTCTTGGAGTTTTTTTCTTACAGGGAGTTAAACAGCCTTTCCCTCAGAATTCTCTCCATGATTTTTTATGTCACAGTTGTTAGGTTAGCAGGTCTGTTATTCCTGAGATGTTTTCCTGTACTACCACCATTATGCAGAAGTACAACTCTTGCTGCCTTCCTGTCTTTAGTCACTTCTGCACCACTTAAAAATTTCATAATGACCGAGTATGGTGCAAGATAGAAAAGAAAATAATTACATACACCTCCTAAAAGTCTCTGTCTAAAACAACCTTGAATACATAATAACTTATCTAGCTGTCTTAAAACACCTTATGACTTAATAAAACATTTTTGAAGACCCCTTTCAGAAATGGAAGGAAATCAGTTTCTGTTAAGACACAAATAAGTAAAATAATAGTCATTGTTTGTCTCTCCATAACAAAATGAAACAGCACCAATGAAATGCAATATTCTGCCTTATTTCCAGTTTTAAATAAAAACACCAGAATAATTTTAGATCTATCAATAACTGTAAATGAATCTGTCAGATATGAAAGAATAAAGCTGACTACATAATAGAGAAAGATGAAGTCTTCATAGAGTCCAAGATAATCTGTGTTTGATTAGTGAGCCTGGGAGATGGGGGAGCTGCTTGAGATGTGTTGGGGCTGAGTGACTGATGTTGGCTCACCCATACTGGAAGAGACAGAGTGGTGCTGTGACAGTACTTCACTGCATCTGTGCCAGTCTCTTTGTGAAAGGGTTAGACCCAGCATTCTCAAAGAGGGGATAGAGAATCAACTTAGCAAGCTGTGTGTGTGTGTGTGTGTGTGTGTGTGTGTGTGTGTGTGTGTCCATGTGCACTGCGGTCAGGCTTATTGAAGAAGACACTCATGCCTTCTATTGCAGGCCTTGCTTTGGCAAAGGTAAGGAACTTGGACTAGCAAATTATGCCCCAGCCTGACAGATACCAGTTCTTGTCTTCATTATTGGTATATACATTGTATATCGTCAAGAGAAAATGTCTGATATTACCATCTGAAGGGCTCATAAGTCACCAGAGACAGACTGGTGCTTGGCAAGTGGGGTCAATAAATACTAGGAAATAAAAGGGTTTGCTAAAACCAAAAGAGAAACGATCAATTTATTTTTTTTCATCTGACAGTAACACTTTCTCAAGGCAAATGTCTTGATGTTTGAGTATGTCTACAGATATATGTATTTATATTTTACAATGCGCGCGCGCACACACACACACACACACACACACACACACACACACACACACACACACACACACACACACACACAAAACACACACACATTTATATCTCTCATTTTCTCTCTCTCTCTCTCTCTCTCTCTCTCTCTCTCTCTCTCATATATGGTTTGTTGTTACTTGACATGACTGCAGTTGACTGAAACTCAAATAGTTGAAAAAATGTGATGGAAAAGCAACTTGACTGAAAACCCAGTTGACTGAAACCTCAATTGACTGAATCGCAAATTACAGAAATGCGTAGAAATGAAGGTAGTATGGGATGGTGTCATTTCTGATTATATTGTTTGCTAGAGATGTGAGTCTAAAAGATTATGTGAGGACTGGCAATGCCCCTGCCATGCCACACCCCTAAGTGTTTGTATCTGTGTGCCAACACTGATTCACTGTGTGTGGTGTTTTTTTTTTATTTTCTCCATGGTTGTGTGGAATGGAGTGAGTATGTATAATTAAGGAGGGTGTTGTATTTTGTTATGTACGATGTTTTCCATGATTTGTGATTCAGTGAAATTAGGTTTCAGTCAAGTGGCTTTGCAGTCAAATGTTTTTTCAGTCAAATTGTTCTCACTGGGGTAATACATAATTATTTGCTATGGAATGAGTAAGGTCATCCAACATCAAACAGGATAAGTTAATTCAAGCACCAAAAGGAAAGTTATTGAGTTTTAAAATGGTCTGCAAGGGCAGCTAGCCTAGTACTTACCTATGCTCCTATAAACAGTAATGACGTCAACTGCAGGGGATTTGGCCCAGGACTGTATGTCTTTTGGTGGGGGGAGAATATTATTAGGCTTATGTGGGACTACTTCACAGGTGTCAGGTTCCTGGCAAGACCTCCTAACTGTTAAGTCAATCAACTTTTCATCTGGAGGTACCACCAGGACATAGATGGTGCCAACCAATAAGCTTCAAGTAATACCACCTAATCTTGAGATGAGCTCTCCTCTTTGTACATCAGCACTAAAATCTTCATCAAAAGAGGCACCCAACAGATGTGGGGAACCTTTCCAATCCTCTGAGTCAGTATCTGAGGTAAGGGCGCTCCGTTGGGGAGTCGAGATGCTTACTGGTGTATGTCCTCTTCTTAGAAATATCAGAGGAGGTGTTACCTGATTCCTCACAAGACTGAATCTGCTTTTCTGTAGAAGGTTTGAAGATTATGAGAAGACTCTGATTATGGGACATCTGGTGATAAGAGGCAGAGGAAATCATAGGGTGGAAGTGTCTCCATTGGGACCTGTGGATCCTCTCTTTTATGGAGAAGTGAATATCCCCTAGCTGCTGGATTTGACTTTCCCTTAAGAGAGATGGTCACAGCTGCTGAAGGGACCACTGAAGCATGAAGATGGAAGACTTCAATGACAGGATGGAAACTGAGGCCTTGAAACCTGAAGACACTGACACCATTAATGGAGCTAAACTTAAATGCCTCAACAACAGAGCTGGAGTCACTAGGTCAAGCCCTCAATGGCATGACTGCCTTGGTCCTGACAATGTGGAGTCTAATGCATTCGATTTGAAATCCCTAGTGCCAAAACAATAGGAAAGGTCTACACTGATGCCACAGAGCCCAGAAAGTCAGCTCCAAAGCAACCAGAGCTGAAAGTTGGATGGGTAAAGGAACCAAATTCAGTGGTATTTGAGGAGATCAGATCACGTTTAGAGATGAAGTGGATGGAATGACTCCCATTTCAATTTGTGTCCTCAGGAATTTCTTCATCAGACGATTCAAGTCTACCTCTGAAGTACTCTTATAAGACTTGAAGGACTTGATTGCTAGCACCAAGGATGGTTTGGGCAGAAGGTACTGATTTGACTTCTCTAACATTGTTTGTTTCCTAGGGAGTCATGGATCAAAATAAGATCCAAGGACTCTAAATCTGGAGGTGGAGCATACATTGGAGTACGGATGGTAGACACTTTGACCCTCAGAAGTTTCATAGCCAAGGTCGAAGCTACAGGTTCAGCATGCTTTTTTTTAGAATCTGAATCATTATGTTTTGGAGGCTTTTCAGAAGCCTTCTTAGCTTCTTCTACCTCCATATCTAGTGGCAGAATGCCTTTCAAAATGAGCTTATTTTTTTTCTATCAGTCAAGACCCTTGGATTGAACTCCACACATATATCATAGTTAACAGACAGACAGATGGGGAACAACCAAACATACCACACAGGTCATGCAGGTCCTATGGAGGTATCTTGTAAATGCACATTGAGCACTTTTTGAAAGATGCTTGTTTCTCAATGGTAAAAAGAAGAAAACATTACTTATTAATAACAGTGTCTATTAATGGCAAACACCTATTAGCATTAACAATGTAGGCAGAAATAAATACTTAACTAATACAGCTCTTCACTTTAAATAGTAATTGAACACTATTGTCCCGTCCACCCTTAAATAACCACACCAAACACACAAAGCCATTTGACGACCTTTATTAAACTCTATTATACAATGAATTTATACACACAAAGCAACATTAGTTATCTTCCTCAGCAACGATACTCACCCTGGACAAATTTAACTCAGGGCAGTGTACCTACTTACCCTGATACCTCCTCCATTGGGGCAGCGTACCTACTCTCCCCACATAATGAGGCAGCACATCTACTCACCTCGAGACCAAGCCATTAACCAATAACCACCTTCTTTAGAGGGGGAACAGAAGAGGACAATCCTGTCCCTCTTCTCCACCTCAAATTGCCCACATCTTCCATCCATAACCAAAAAGCGAGGGTGGGAGGGTCACCAACTCATGCCAAATGTGCCTACTTCCTTTAATCCCTGACACTTAATTCTGCCACAAGTCCCTCCTTCCTCTACCTCACTTCCTTTCACCTCTCCCTTTCTCTTTAACCCTTTCACCACCAAAATCCCACTATCCTATCCAACTACAAATCCTCACATTAATTCCTACCTATATACCCTCCCCACACCCCCTTTACCTTTATTTGTGGGACTGGGACAACTTAGTTTGTCCCAAACTACATTTAGAACTACTGTAAGAATTCTAACTATTAAGCTAGGATAATATTAATTATCAAATTATTAAACTATGATATTGAAACTATACTAAATGCACTAACCTAAGCTGTATAACAAAAGTTAAAGATCCAAAAAGTGGTAAGAACATACTGCCTTGAGGAATGGGCTAACTACTGAAGAAACAGCAAATATTACAATAAAACTAACTCTGCAAGCCAGTGAGTTAGACAAAAACCCTTAAGGTATTACAGTAACTGAAGTTTGGATTAAAAAAATCCAGATAACAAGAATTAGAGATGGAGCACTTAGCACTTAGTGAAGTGAGATCACATCCATTTGCTATGGAGGCAAAAGAGATCTAAGGTAACTAGGGCAACTGGTGCATTATGGGATGGAAAACTTTTAAAGGGACTCAAGGCTGGAACACTAATGCTGTAAAATCAGATCCAACATGAGGCTCAAGAATCTACATATCTGTACTGATGGAGTGCATGAAAAGGATCAAATGATGTTATTCTAGGCACAATCATTTGTAGCTCACAATCTAGATATATTATAATGGTTTTATTTTTGAACCTCACATTGATGCTATTAATATTTAAGTGGGATGCAATATATCCTCATGAATTTTAAGTAGCTTGAAAAAAACACCTAGTTTTAAGCTGTTGACACTTAGAAAACTAGTTACAGGGAAATTGCCCTGTCAGTCAATACATCTAATTAACAATCATTGATTTTCTATACGTAACATTCATTTAATATGCTTATAAATAGATCAGAAGTTAGCATAGAGGACTAATGCTCTGACTTATTAATGTGCTGCTTATTGTGCCTAGGGTATAGTGTTTGAATCTTTCCACCTTCATTAACCTAGTGTGTGACCTTCAGCAAGTCACTTAACCAGGCAGTGCTTTGGGGCAATTGGGAATTTGGTCTTGGCTCTTTACTGGTCTCCTGGACTGCATTCCAAGTATCTAAATATGCACAGATTCATAAGCTAGAAATGAATGTATAGCAGTAGTTTAATTAGAAACAAATCACTACTACTACCATTTGCTATCGTTGTCTGCTTTCATAAGCCTTACAGAGCCATCTGCTTCTTATAATATGAATGTTCTTTTCTCTTCTGTTGAAAAATTATATTAACAAATAGATGAGGTTTCAGTAAATAAACAATGAATGCATTTTGAGCACAAATTTTCAATTAGAGATAGAAGATGCCAAATGTGGGCTAAAAGTACCTTTTTGTGAAGCTAATTGCCAACAGTGCATTGTCTAGTATTTTTATTGCTGAAAAAATATATTTTAAATTCAACTTCCAGGTAAATACTTTTAATTTATTGAAGGCTTTGGTAAGACACTTCAAAAGAAAAACCTTTACTTAGTACACTTAGCTGCATATCTGACAATACTCTCTTACTTAAATTAAAGATATATATATATATATATATATATATATATATATATATATATATAGATATATATATATATATATATAGTTTTCACAAATGGTACTGCTCCTTTTAACCCCAAACTACTTTATATGGATTTAGAGGCCTCATCTCCTGGGGGACAGGAAAAGTAGGAAGGGTTTCCTTCTTACATTTCATAAAGAGAAGTAATGTAATGTAATGTAATGCAATATGTGTCTTCCCAGGATTTCATTTCTTGAACAATTTGGAGTTTCTAATACAATAGTGGGAATGGACCCCATTCCTAAGTCAGGATGCGATTAGAATACATGAAATTACTATTGTTTCAGTCTTTGATGATAGCCAAGAGTACTCTTCTCAGAAACCCCCAATGTGCCCAGAATTGCCTCCTTCTGTAATTCATATAGGGATACATGTATTGGTAGCAGATTTAAGTATGAGTGTAAATTCTTTTTTATTAGACCTGTTGCTCCTACTACTACTGGAACTGTCTGGATCTCTTTCTTCTACATCATTCTTGTTTCTGTTTACAAATGCTTGGATTTTATGACTTTGTGTCTGTATGTAAGACACTATAATCACTGAGTGTAGCAATTTCAATGATGAAAGATACTTTTGCATTTTTTTATAGACTATATCTGGTTTTCTTGCATCTGTTTTTTGAATTGCTAATAATGGGTGATCCCATGCGATATAAACTTCATCATTTTCAATAATGCTTTGTGGTTCATGTTTCCAATGCTTGTCAGCAACTTCTATATTGTAGTGTTTGCACAATCCCAAATGCCGCACACTTGCCATGTTATTTTGCCTTTCAGTATATAGGCCCTCTGTCATCAGTGTATCACACCCAGTAAAAAAGACGTGTAACTGTTTCCAGTTCTATTTTACAGAACCTATATTTGTCTGTTCCTCCAATGTTTTCAATGGACTTTGTAAACCAATAGATGTGCAACTGTTTCCAGTTCTATTTTACAGAACCTGCATTTGTCTGTTCCTCCAATGTTTTCAATGGACTTTGTAAACCAATGTGTATGTAGTTCACTGTCCTAGGCTACTATTATATTCCTTTAGTCTTTTGATTTCACTTCACCTTTCCTTAACCATTCCTGTGTCAGATCTTGGTCAGCATGAAGTTGTTCCAGGAGATCTCTGTATTTGCAACTATATGTGTGATTGCTACATTCTTTTTCTTCTTATCTGATCCTTTTCCTTATATTCTGTCTTTCTCTTTTGACACATTCAGTTACTGTCTGATTTTTTTGTCTACTTCTGGTCAGATTTCCATTCCTGCTTTATTCTGCTTCTGCTAAACTAAGCAAAGGTGTCATCTTAGACTTCTCATGATTTAAAACTTTCACTATATTTGGATCTGATGAGTCAGCAGATATGTATGCAGTTTTGCAATTGCTGATATATACATGGAGTCAGTTTTGAAGAAGCCCATACTTCCTTCAGAGTGAGGAATATATAATCTTGGTATATACTATGTGCCCAACTAGGGTCTATATTAGATAACTGAACTTTCAAAAGTTCGAGTGTCATATGGTCGACACCATATGATAGAATTTTTGAAAGTACAAACGTTTTAATGGAGATCTCTGTACAGCACAGAATGGGAAGATTTTCCTTTTCTGCACTATAGTGTGATCTCAGAGTTTGGTATATTTAAGGAGCGGGGGTGTGGGAGCACAGGCTTCTACATAGGGGGTACATGGGGGCTTGTCCCTTGCTTAAAACGTTCAGGTAGGTTATTTGTTTAGTTTATTTTTTTTTATTAGATGCTCGAACTTTTAAAAGTTCTATCATATAGTGTCTACCATATGACAGTCAAACTTTGAAAGTTCATTTATCTAAACTAGACCCTGTCCAACTGAGCCAGTGCATTTTGGGGCCAACTAATCACCCAAACTGTAAGTTAGAACAGGAAAAGCACATTGATTTATAGATTGAGCTTTATTCCTAGATGTCAAGGCAGTTTTCAGTATTAGTTTAAATCTTCTGAAGTATTTCTCACTGAGCTTTGTTCTCATTTGCTAATGTTTTATTATTGATCCTTCATCTATTCCCATATATTTATACACTCACTCCTGCCCAAGTTCCGTTATGTGGCATTCCTGTCCCAGGTTGATATTCTCTTGGTGCTGCAGCTTTCCTTTTATAAAAGTTGTTTTTGCACATTCATGAAGACTAAATATCATTCTTCTCATCTAAGAAAGTTTTAACCATTTGTGGTTGTGCTTTCAACTCCTCATCTGATGAGCTAATACCATTTTAAATAATTCACAAAAATTTGATGAGAAGTCTTTAAATAAGGTGGCTTCTAGGAGTGAAATTGTAACCTTTGCCTAATCTGTTAAGTAAACAACTTAATGGGTTAAAGGTAAGAAAAAACAATGTTGTTGCCAAAGAACCATTCTGGAATACCCAACTTTGAATTTTTAACCCTGGCAATAATAATTTGTCCTTTGTCATGACTCAAGTACAAAGTGGCTTGCCTCTGTTTCACTGGTAGATGTTACATAATTAATCGACGTAGGAGTTATCTTATATACCTGTAAGTATTCCTTTATTTGTGAATGAGAACCGCTTTCAAATGCTTTTTTTTTGCAATCTATCCATGCCATATTTAGATTTTTTCCCCTTTTTACAACTCTCTATTATGGCTTTATTTAACAACAAATGATCCTTTGGTTTACATGACTTTCTTTTATTAACTTTTTGTTCTATTTCCATAATTGAATTTTTTCTAAATTTCTATAAACTCTGTCTACATCAGTTATAATATATAATGTATATATTGTCAGAAATCAAGCAGTAGCTTGTAGGTTTACTACCAAGGAGGAGTATACTTTTTTCCTGCTGTTAACCAGGTTGATATCTGCTTGGGATATGCATGTAAGTAATTTTTGCTCAGGGCTAAATCTTTGTGAAAAGATATTAATCCTGTAACCAGAAGTCAGGTACTGCAACTGGACCTGGGATTTTCCGTCAGGAGTTTTTCATAATTTTGTTTCAGTTTCTCTGGCCATTACCTTATCCCATTTCATGTCCTCTAAATTAGAACCTTTTACTGTTTCTTTTCATTTTAATCCCCTTTCATTTTCTTTATTATGTTCCACAGGATCTTCATAGATATTTCTTCAAAATGTGCTTCTTTTCTTTTTAGTGGTGCTACTGTTCATTTTGATTTTTTTTCCTAATTCTCTACAAAACTTTTTTGGGTCAACAATGAATTGCTTATTTTGACATTTCCTTTATATTTATGTGCATACCTTCTGTGTTTTTTCTGCTTGTGCTGATATTTTAGTTTTGATACTGTGTTGCTTTTACCATGTCTATCTTTCCGAGTATTTTTGATGATCTGTTCCCTTTTCTATATCCTTATGACAGTGATCAGTTTGTTTTAATGGCTTTATTGTTTTCTCTGTTTAGTGATTCTATGATAGGATTCTACTTTTTTTTTGTTACTCTATATTTTTGTGGTAATCCTTTATCTGTTATTAGTTTAGCTGCACAGTAATATACACTATTTATTTCTGTTATGCCACATGCATTTCTCTTAATGGCCCTGATTACACTGTGCTATATACTCAAGCAGATTATAAAAAGAGGAAACTGACTCATTGCCTTACAGACTTTACAAATGCAAAAAGATCAATGCTTTTCCGAACAGAAAATGTGCAAGAATAAGGAAGTTGTATTTATATGAAAGCTGAAAATGATGGTTCAGTTCTAATGTGTTCTTTTCTCCACAAAAAAATAGAATTTGATAAACATAACAGAGTTTTTAAAGAACTGGAGGTTTCAAAAACAGTAGTATATTGTAGGAATGGATGCAAAGGCAGAGTTCAGGTTGCAGTAATAGATGAGAGATGTAGGTAGGCTGATTAGGATTATGGTAAATGACTATAAAATGAATTTGGCAGAGTGAGTGAACCCTCCTGCCGCATAGTATATATTCCTAGAATTCTGATGAACAGAAGAATGAGAATGGGTGTGTGTGGTCAAGATGGCTAGTTGAGAGCAACAAATGGTGAAAACTCTGTGACTGAAAGCTTTCCTGACAGAAAATATAATATAAAATTAAAATTTGGAGATACTTATTAGCTAATTATATTCTCTAACAGAGAAAGGATATATAGCTGCAAATAGTTCAAAAGGCATAATTTTCTTGTCAGAATTTCAACTGTTTGATTAAGAGAAAAGAAACTTCAACATGAGCCACTCAAGACATGATACTCAGAAAATAACTGACTCACAGATAAAGTTGATGATTTAGAAAACAGACTGAGACAAAATAACATTAGAATTTATGTTATACCTGAAATGTATGAGGCAGGCAATATGATAAACTTATCAAACTGGCTACATAAAACATTAAGTCTACCTGAAATGTTATCTTTTGGAATTGAAAGGGCACACACACCACTGAGAGTACCTTCAAAGAAGGAAAACTCACCACTGTGTTCAATTATTGTTATGTTTTGATGAAGTTCTTAAATTAAAAAAAAACAAAAGTGCTTAACTTTAATCCAGGTTTGAGTGTCCTTTTTGTTAAGTGGGCATTTTAGCATAGTTAAGTTTATGTCTAACTTAGAAAAAGATAAAATATTAAAAACAGCATGGTCCAGCCTACGTAGAAAAATAGGTGAAAATGTAGTCAGATTTGATAATGATTATTCTGGTAAAGTAATGAGTAATAGAAAATTCTGCTTACCACTGATCAAGGAACTTAGCAAGAATAATATTAAAGTCACTTTGGTGTTTCCTGCAAAGATCAATTTCTTTCTTTCTTAAGGAATTGAAATATTTGACACACTGGAGGAGGTGTCCACTTTTCTCAACAAAAATAAAAGTTTTAATAATACCAAATAATTGGATTGGAACAGTATATCCTTTAAGAGAAAACTGAGCTGAATTCCTGGAAAATTGCTTCTAAAATTAAAAAGCTTGAAAGCAAGTGACTTTTATTGTCTGATTACAGGACATTAATTTTCTGAAACAATATATTTACCCTTTAAGTAAAAAAGTTTATATTGGACTTTTAGCTTCAAAACATATGTAGGTATCTATTAATATTTTATGCCAAAACATTTTTCAAGATAAGGAATATACATGGTTAGGTTTACTGTTTCACTATAGTTACAGTGAAAGATTTATTATATTTTGTTTAACTAAACTCATACATCTATTTATAAATGCTAAACAAATAATTCCTGTAAGAGAATATCATTAAATTATAAGCAATAGAAACTGGTAACTTTAAGACTATATAAGTTAAGAATTGTACTGTATTTGTTTAACTTTACTTAGTATTTGCATTGTTGGGTTAACTTAATGTCAGCTCTGAGTAATATGCTAATTAGAAGTGTTAAAGTGCTGGTGATTTTGTTTTCTTCATTCCTGTGCAAGTCTTTCCTTTCACATATCATTTATGAAGCAATTAACACTTAAAAAAACTTAAGAACAAAAGAATGTTCTAGTTGTGGGAGAATGCTGGATTCTTGTTTGCCTTTTTTCCCACCTGCATTTTGAGCTGAAAATCCAGGTCAAAGTTCAACACTGATGTTTGTGAAAAAAGAAGAGAACTTTCCTTTTCTTTCTTTTTTCATGTATATATGTGGGAAATCTACTCAAAATATTTTTTTCTTTTCTTAGAAGTGAAGAATTGTTAAAAAAAAAGCTATATTAATGTTTTATATTGGGCTGTTGCTCACATATAATTTACTTACATTTTGCTGAATGTTAATAGCTTATGCTGTAGCATTATTAACTCTAACTATACATATTAATGGAAAAAAGCAAAGTTAGATGTTTGTAGTTTGTTAGAACAGTATAAAAGCATTGAGAAGACTGAGAAATGTATGGGGAAATTAGCAACTGCTGTGTGCTATGAGCTGTCATTCACATGCAGTAATCAAATATATCAGGATGTGAAGTTTAGCTCAGAAAAGCAGTTCACAATGACTAAAAGCACATATTCAAATTAAACAAGCAGGAATTATTTTATACATAGTATAGATTTATCATAATACTATAATTAATAAGAAGACTAGACATCTTATGAATAAGATACATATGCACAAGGAGTGAAATATCTACTATGTAAGATTAATAAAAGAGCAGTATCAGTAAGTTAAAAACTATATATACATATTGTAATCTCTAATAGAGAGATGCTCCTTGATGAGAGAATTTGGAAATACAAGTTATACAGAATAAGATATATTAGTGGGCAAATAAGACAGAAAAATATATTTAAATAACAAATTGCTTATCAGAAAGATATGCATTGCATATACCTGCATATGGCAGAAATGTGAATATACAAGATCTCATATTATTTACTTAGAAAATCATATAATAATATTTGAAAATATCCTGAAAGCTGAAATTTGAAGCTTGGCCCTGTGAATTTTGAATGTTTTGCATATTGTCTGTTATTAAATTCACTAACACTACCTGAAATAATTAATTTTGTTAAGTCGGAGCTGAAACTTAAGTGTTATATTGCTGAATTAGTACATCTGTTTTGATAGATGGTAAAGCAGATTTTTCAATATGTTTGAACCTGAGAAGGGAGAATGGGATTTGAATTAAGCACATTGAAACTTTTTAATACAATATAGACTGCAAATATTTTTTTTACTCCATAGAAATAGCAAGACATTATTTTTGACCTCAGTAATATACATATTTTTACAAATTAATTTAATAAGTCAAATGATTTTGTATCATATTAACAGTGTTATACAATTTTGAGAGATAAAGACACTTGTACTTTTAAAATTAATTCAGAGCTTTTGTTAGATCGATAAAATATGCGTATATCTTTTAACTTGATGAATATATATGTGCATTGATTTTCCTTTTGTATAATAGTTTACTATGATAAGATTATCTGCCAATTGTATGTTTACATATATCTTTACGTCTTCAGGTCCCACTTTGTTTTACTTATTTATTTAGAGATTTTAGTTATAATGTTGAACGAGTGAATAATTTAAGAATATTTTAATGGATAATTTATAATACTATTCCATAAATATGTATATACTATACATATACCTATTTATGGAATAAATAGGCATATAGTATACTATTTTGTTGGGTTACTTAATATTTGTGATTAATAGAAGAGGATTATTAAACCTTTATGCAGTAATGGGGAATAGTTTTAAATAGAAAAATATATAACTAAAACAAATAGTATCTTATTATTTTTAACTTATATATAATATTATATTAAATTAATTATTTGTATGTCATGGTAGCTATTGGCTAGTTTTTTGATGAATTTTTAGGTATTGATAGGTAGAGAGCTAGTATAGTAGTTTGTCTATTCAGCAGGCAAACTAGGAACTTTGGTATCCATGGTAGGTTGTATTTTATTAGTAATATATACAGTTACAGTTGTAGACTTGTTCTTGTTTTTATTGATGAGTTTTAGTAGTTTAGTTTGTAGAAAGGATGAATTAAAAAATGTGGAATGTTGAGATTGTATTAGATGAATGCACTGGAGTCTTTTATACAATGAAATTAATATGATGGATACATGTGTCATATTATCTTTTAAAAGAAATCTTTTTAAATATATAGTTTGGATAGTTTTACTCTATTATTTATTAATATAAATGGATTAAATAATGATAACAAAAGGAAGTCATGCAATAGCTAAAAATTAAATAGTGGAGACATTATATATTTGCAAGAGACTCACTTGATAAAGATATACAACATTTAAATAACTTAGATTATAAAATATTATACTCGGTTTCTTTTAACAAAAAGAGGAGAGGAACTGTCATACTTTGGAGAACATCTACTGTAATGTTAAAGTCATGGAATCTATTAATGATCCAAAAGGAATGTATGCATTTGTAATAATTAAATATAATGGTAAACTCAATATACTAGCTAATTTTTACAGAATCTCTGGAATAGGTGCAACAGTGGCTAAAGATCACTTAAACTTACTATAAAGTCATTGGAAGGATAGTTTAATTTTTAGCAGGGGATTTTAACTGCATACCTAGTATAGAAGATACAAGTGAACAGAAGAAAGTTAAAATTTTGGCATCAGCTAAAGCACTAATCAGATGGATTGGTGATACTAATTTAGTTGATTTAATAGTAAAAGCAGGAGATAAGTTATTGTTCTTCACTCATTATTCTTATGCACATGAGACCTAAGCTAGAACTAATAAGATTTATGCCTCTATAGATTTTCTTAATAAAGTAAATTATTTTAAAACTATGCCTTGGGTGGCCATGGTGGTGCAGCGGTTAGCATTGCCACCTCACAGCAAGAGGTTCTCTGGTTCGATTCTCAGCTGGGGTGCCTTCTGTGTGGAGTCTGCATGTCCTCCCTGTGGTCACGTGGGTTTCCTCCAGGTGCTCCGGTTTCCTCCCACATCCCAAAGACATGCTGTAGGTGGATTGAACACTCTAAATTGGCTCTAGGCATGAGTGCATGTGTGTGTGCCTTCTGTGGAAGGTTGGGCACTGGGCTGGCAACTCAACACCGTAAAACTCCACTGCCAATCATGAGCGGACAGGTGATCCGCTGTAGCAACCCCTAAACGGGAAAAGCTGAAAGAAGAAGAAGAAGATTCTAAAACCATGCCTTGTCCTTTATCTGATCATAATGCACGAAGTATTACTATATTAATGGATTAAAGGAAATTTCAGATTATAGAATCCCAGTATATATGATGAAATTAAAATAATTTAAGTATTATCTTAAGGGACAAATTGAGAATTTTTTATCTTTGAATAATAATGGTTAGGTTAGTAAAGTTATATTATGGGACTCTTTAAAAATGCATATTAAAGATAGAATGGGAAGATGGGCTACTAGTAAAATGAGAGAGTAGGAAAAAGAGTTGTTAGAAATTCAATATGAAATACACAAATTGAGGGTTTGAACAACAAAAAAGAAAATACTGAAGTCAGGTTCAGGCACCTATGCAGCATGACATTTCCCTGTGGTACATTTGGTTAGGGAAACATGGCTGAAATGACATTCAGATGCAGAGAAATATGGCTGTTGTGAATTCCCTGTGGGCAAAGAGAGGAATGCAGTGCCATGCCCACAACTTGAATAATCAAATGCACAGGGGGAAAATAATGTTGATGGTCCACAAGGCAACATGAGATAGCAGGCAGTATGGAAAGCATGAGCGGCAGACTGGCCAATGGACATGTCAGTGGCAGTAAAAATGCAGTGCATAATGGGCAGTGCCTTTATAAGTGGTGTATTTGTCGACCACTACCCCTTCACAGTGTCTAGTGAACATTACCTAACTACATACTGGAGACTAAATATGACTACAGTAGCATGCAGGATATTCTCCATGATTTAGCACACTTCTACATGTTGTAGTTACATAAGCATGTACTGTACACTGACCACAACACTCATTACTTCTTCTGCCACCATGCATGTGGTTACTAAAGCTGTGGGCATGGCAGTGTGTGCTTCCCTTTGCCCACAGGGAATTCACAAAAAGCCACATTTCTTTGCAGCTAAATGTTACTTTAGCCATATGTCACCAACCAAATGTACCACAGGAAAATGTCTCACTGCCTAGGGGCCTGAACCCACTGAAGTCATTAAAAATAATGATAGAATATCAAACAGTTTTAACACATAAAGTGGAGATAACTTTAGAAAAAAACAAAATAGCACAGTTTTGTGATGACTTCAAAAAATCTATATAGATTAACTAATAAAAGTAAGATGTTAAACAAAAAGACACAAATCAATAATATCTGAAATCCTCACACTAATAAGTTTAATTAAGATGTAGAGGAAATGCCAAATAGTTTTTAAAAATTCCATGAAGATTTTAATAAAGATAAAAAATAATCTTGATGATTACAAAACTGATAAGTATTTAAAGAAAAGCATTACTAATAAAGTTAATGACCAACAACTATCTCTGTTAAATAAGTCTACTACCCTAATAGAAGTTAAAGACACTTTAAAAGGGGGAAATGGTAAAGCTTCAGGGTTAGATGGTTTAAGTATGGAATTATTTATTCTGCTTTCATTAAATATTTTAGAATTACTGAGTGACATTTTCAGGGAAATTCAGTGTTACAAAATAATTCTTCCTTCATGGAAATTTTCTGTAGTCTCGCCTATACTTAAACAAGGAAAGGATAATAAGTTAGTTTCCTCATATAGACCCATATCATTATTAAATGTACAGTATAAAATATTTACTTCCATCTTCACTACAAGATTAATATATAGTAGATTAATTAATAAAGATCAAATAAGATTTATATCATAGAGTTAGCAAAATGAATGAAGGAGAAAATGTCCCTAATTTGCTTAGATACGTAGAGAGCTTTTAATTCTGTAGATTGGAACTACTTGTTTAAAACTTTAGAAGCATTTGCATTTCCAGAACAATTTATTGGAATATTAAAAAAGTATAAAGACTCCAAAAACATATATTAAAATTGGATCTTACATTTTTCAAGAATCCACTTTAAACAAAGGCACAAAACAAGGGTGTCCCTTATCTCCTATACTATATACATTAGTCATCGAACCCTTAGTTAATAATATAAGAAGCAATGAAAAAAATGTTTGGATTCTCAACAAGGATTGTCAATCTAAAATACGGCTTTTTGAAGATGCTATTTTACTAACTATAGGAGATTTAAATTATTCAACTGAAATAATAGATGAGGAAATTGAAAAGTTTCAAGAAATGTCACTTCTGAAATTTAATAATAAAACTGAATCTTTAGCATTAAATCAATTACTAGACTGTAAGTTTAAAGATAAATATAAATATAATTGGGAAGGAAAAGAACTAAAATATTTAGGAATAAAAAATATCAAGTAAGATTATTAATAATAATTTTGAAAAAAAATAATTGAAGAAGTGTTACTTCTTAAAAATGGAATGAATGCATTTTTTGTTACTGTCAAGGATAGGCTAGCACTTATTAAAAATTATTATATTACCCAAGTTTTTATATACATATTGCATTCAGTAGCTTTAATACCTGACAAAAAACTTTTAAAGAAAATGGAAAAAATGTTAATTTATGTGATGCACGTGCACTGACCCAGTAATCAAGGAGCCTCAATCCTCACCACTAGATTCAGTGAGGGGTGTCCACATTGAGAAGGATAACAAATACACACATAGTAGAGTAAAATTTGCCTTAAGAGCATACAGAGATCACAGTCAGTCTGGGGCTGGTTTCTCCCTTTCTCTCCAGATCCCAAATAAGACTCTCCACTGGTACAGCTATAGAGCAGAGTCCTTAGCCAGGGTTCCAAGCCAAGTCCTCCCAGCACTCTCTCCCTGTCCAACCAGTGCTTTGTTTCCCTGCCCAAGTAGCTGACACACACACACACACACACACACACACACACACACACACACACACACACACACACACACACACACACTTTGAGTTATCCAATTAGTAACTGTTACCGGAATGTTTAAGGCTTATTGGAGTGGGTTTGTACAGTATCACCATATACATGCAATGTACTGAACTTAAATTATCTCTACACAAAACAGCCACAGTTGAAAGGTTTAAAAATATTTAATAATAAATAAAATAAAACACAAGACAAATTTTCTCAATTCAATACCGTGCTAGTCAAAAGTTCAGAGATCACAGGAAAATGCTTAAAATAATACTGTAGAAAAGTCTGACAAATATAGAAAACAGCTACACTAAACTTACTATTTTCTATCTATTTCTAAGAGAGACACTAAAGTCTGAGATCCTATTTACATACAGAGTAAAGGCAGAGTATTGGTGACTGAATGTTCTTCAGACAAAATTCAAAATGCTCTACTTCTCTCTCTCTGGGAAATTCTTAAATTGATAATACAACACTGCTGACTCATTTTAGATTACATCATTCTTAACAGTACTCTGGTTTAATTTCCCTGGCTAACAGAAACTCAGAGTTTTAACACTTCTTTTCTCTTGCACCTGGCCAGGAAACCACAGTAATAAAAGAAATTATACGTGTAAAATCTAGCAATTGATTCTGGTCTCAAAGCAATATAAGGAATTCCTTAGTCCAGACATTCTGTCTCCGAGCTTTGAGATCAAACAGTCATAAAATGCTTTACTTTATCAGCTTTCTTCCAGCAGACTGCATTGTGGTTACATTTTTGAAGTTCAACATTTAACACAGTTTTCTTTACATTTATGAAACAGTCTGTGGATTTTATTAATATTTGCAATGACATAGAATCATGTACAAAATTCTATCTAGCTGGGCTGGCAGCCTTTCAGTTTTTCACAACTTTAATTTTATGGTATCCTAAAAATCTGAGAATTGCTTATTAAAATCATATAAGATTATGGGGGTATGGTGGTATTAGATTCCCAGACATAGAATCTTATTCTGTCGTTGCATATTTTAACTCTATTATACTCTGGATAGCCTCAACATATACTAGTCAATGGAAACCATTCAGGAGTAGATTTTACTACATTCTTATAAGTTTATCAAATATAATAAATTGGAAATATATAACCATCCTTTCATCTGTTTAATAAAATTTACCTTAGAAGGAAATTCATTTCAGTCTTTAGACTCTGCATAAATGAAATAAATTCTCAAAACAGTTAAGAAATTTGTTTTTAAAACTCCATTAATATCAAAATGGAAATGTTTCTGCTTTCCCATTGCACACCCCTCTAGATTTAAGGAAAGCCAGAACAATGTTAACATGAATTTACTAAAAAGGGATGGATTAGTATTATGGTCTGATTGCTTTGAAAAAGGAAAAGCTAAGTCTCTAGAATATTTAACGTAAGTGTATAGTTTGGATGAATCTGTTAACCAGTTAATATTCTCCAACTGTAAGAAATTAAATGAATTTGTAGATATCAGTGAAGAACAGAACACTATTCCCCCATTATATGAATATATGAATGCTATCATTGAAGGTAAATTGACCTATAAAGGAAGCTTTTTCAAGTTATATAAGTTAATAATAAATAATAATTTTGATGCAAAATCTGGGACTTTTAGGCAGTAGTAGATTGAATGACTCAACAGATGGTAAGAATAAACCCTGTTACTTAAATCTGTCAAACTTATTCAAGTTTATACTGGAAAGCTGTGATGTGGAGATATACCCACAGAATGTTTGTTACTCCATATAAAATCTCTAAGTTTAGTAAAATGATTTCTTCAGTCTGTTGCAGATTTAGTAAAGATATAAAATCTGATTCAACATACATATTTATGGGTTGTGAAAAATTAAATGTATGTTAGGAAGAGATCATAGGATCACAGGGCCATAGGAAGTTACTTGGTCAATGGCCCTATGGTCCTTTCAAGCCTAGCCAATTTTTATCCTTATTTCCATGATCAGCACTTAATACCCATGTCCAGGAGGAACACAGTTGGAACACTTGGGGTGAATTTATGGTTACCCATCCAATCGTGCAGATTGTGTTTGAAGAGGCCAAGAAGGTGCTCTGTTTGACATGAAGGGGAGTCTCTTCCAAAGGTGTGGTAACCTCTGGTAGGCAAATCTATCCCTCCAGCAGGTTCTATTAATGTCACATACCAGGTTAAGGTCTTTAGAGCGAATGATCTCTGTACCATTTGACTTGCGGATATGCAACATTCCCAATAAAGCAAGTTCAGAGATTGTCTACATGCAAGGCAGAGATTGCCTCTGAATAGGCTGTATGAAGCAGAATAAAGTGACAGGGATTTCAGATGATCCATATTGGATAGATGCTGAAGACCTTGAATTTTCCTTGTGAGGAACCTTTGTGGTTTCTCCAATTCCTGCAAGTGCTTAGAAAGGTACATACCATAAGGGGTGTTGTACTCAATTATTGGCCTAATAAGGGAAGAGTACAGGGAAGTTATAACTTCTTTTTTCTGGAGGTAATGCCTTTACTTATGAGATGAGAAATATAGAATGTCCTTTTTACCACTGTGGAGACATGGTGATCAAAGGTAAGGTTGCTGTCAAATAGTGTGCCGAGGTCTCTCACCACTGAGTGTGTACTTAGGGTGTTGCTATTGATGTGGTAGTTAGCAGGAACATCCCTCTTACCAAAAGGGATGATAATACATTTTTTGCATTGAGTTTAAGGGCATGACTTTGTCACCAATCATTTGTTTGTGTAAGACCCTCTTGTAGGATGTTGACATAATTTGGATATTCTACTACCCTTCTCAGTTTGCAGTCATCCGAAACTTTGTCAGCCACAGACCTTTAGTTTTTGTTTGTACTTCAGAGAAATAGATTCCAAACAGTAGCTGTCCTAGGACTGGTCCCTGTGGCACACTACTGGTTATAGGTCTGCTGTTAGAGGTGGATTCCCCTATCTTGACTATATATGTTCTATCAGTGAGCCAGTTAGTGACCCATCTAATGATATAAGGGTTGCTTACTTGCTGGATGATTTTGTCAATGATGCCTGAGTGGGGAATAGTGTCAAAAGCTTTGGCTAAGTCTAGGTAGGCTATATTCACAGATTTCCCCTCATCCAGGACCTTGGTGACTGTCTCAAAGAAGTCCAGCAGGTTTAACAGGCATGATCTCCCTTTGACAAATACAAACTTAGTAGGGTCAAGTGTTTGGAGATTACCTATATCTTTGTTAATAAGGTCCATGATGATTCACTCCATGGCCTTGCAGATAAGACTAGTTAGGCTAATAGGTCTATGGATCCCTGGGTAAGTGGAAGCACTACCTTAGTAGAAGGAAATAACGGTGGCCATTTTACATTCAGCTGGGATGAAACTGGTGTTTACACTATGATTGAAAAGAGTACCCAATGGCATTGCTAATTCTTGTTGGAGCCCATGTAGGATGCAGCCTGGGATGTTATCAGGTCCCATAGATGCTGTGTTTTTAGCCTTAGAGAGGGTGTTTATGACCTGCTCTTTAGAGATGCAAGGTAGGGGACAAGTGGTAGGGATGTCATGGGGTTCATGTGGTGGGACAGGGGAGTGAAGTTTTCACAGAACCTGTCGGCCAACAGATTAGCTATGTCCACAGGCTCAGTATATGTGGTATCATTAACTACCAATTCAGCACAAATCTGGTCCTTTTCTTTTAGGTCATGGATGTAACTTAAGAATGCCTTATGGTTTTCCTTAGTTGAGGAAGCTAATTTGGATTCATAGTTTGCTTTGGAGTACTTCACAAGAAGTCTTATTTGCTTGTTTAAGCTGAGGAGGAATGTGTTTCCAGTTTAGCAGTCGCTTCCTCTTACTCTTAGACAGCAATTTCTTCCTCTTACTGTAAAGCCTATTAATGGAAGTTGTCCACCAGGCAGGTTTGCTCTTCCTTGAGGAGCTTGTTTTGGTCCTATCAGATGTGGCCCAGTACATGCAGTTACACAGGTGTTTGTATAAAGTATTGGTATAGAACTTGGCATAGTTGCCAATTCCATCTGAGGGGTTGGGGTGCAGTGAAGCTATTTATACCATCCTGTAAGAGGTTATAATCTGCTTTGGAGAAGTTTTTGTTTAGTTGCTGCTGGGGGGGGGGGGGGGGGGCAGGTGTGATAGTTAATTCATATGAGACTGATTTGTGGCCAGATCTCACCAGGGAAGACCTCACAGTGGGCGTGCTACAATGGTTCCCCCATATTGGTTAGCACCAGATCCAGGATGTTGGCTCCCCTTGTAGGGGTGTCAACCAGCTGGTCCAGGGCATTGGAGTTAACATAGTAGTTAATGAAGTCAAGGAACCTTTGGGCAAGTGAGTTTGAGCACAAATAATTTACCCAGTCAATGGATGGGTAGTTAAAGTTGCCCAAAACCATGGTGTTCTGATGTAGCTTGATAACTATGTTATTAAGAGGTTATGGTCTGATAAATGTTCTTTAACTAGATTAATAATACTAAGGAATGTTCCACTTCCTTTATCTGTAAAAGTTAAAAAAATGTTCTGGAATCTCCTGGCAGTAGCTAGAAAAGTTATTACAAAAAATGGAAATACAATTCAGTTCCTACATTCAAAGAATTTTTAAATTTAACAGCAATACTATGCAAAACTGAAATATAAGTGACCAGAATAAGGTCTACAAATCATACTAAGACTTTTAGTGATTGGAATTGCCTTGAAGTGTTGCTGTTTAAATACCAAGACTCTTAATTAATATGTTAATTATATAAGATTACCTTGATGATTCAATGTATATATTCCTATCATTATATAACAGCATGTGATGTTGACTTTCTTCGTTCTGTGTGTATTTATTGTAAATATGTTCAATTAATAACATTTTCTTTAATAAAAGAAGAATGAGAACGGCCTGTTTAATCCTGTTGTGATATGTCAGGATGCATATTAGTCCTTGGTGATGAAGATTACATTTTCTACTTGTTACAGTATATTTTCATGGAAAATTGATTATGCTGACTCAAATCCATGATGACTACTTTGCCTGTTTGTCATTAATATTTAGTTCACAGAATGCTTTAAAAGGCATCTATTAGTAAAGGGGAAAAGAAAAGGAGTTCTGACCATTCCTTCGGCTTTCATGTGATACTACTGCCATAAAGCATCTGCAATCAGTCAAAGTGGATATAATTATTCTCTTATTTGTACTGCTCAAAATGGTATAGCTCCGGCCACTATAATGTTGTGAGTTTGTTTTTCATCTAATGTTTCTTCTTTGCACTATGCACTCTTTTGCCTCCACGTTATGATACAAAAGAGAATGGACAAACTGCACATCACCACCCTGATTGGAGAATGAACGTTGTCCAGCAGGGTATTAATGTAGAAGTAATGCCCGCTGAAAAATGTGTCCATCGCTTCATGGCAGCAGATCAAGCTGCAGTGGAGTTTGGACTGAAAAAATTAATGGCCGCCATTATTTTACACTCGCTATGCAGCCCTTTTGCTGTTTAGTGAGTGTAAAATAATAAAGAAAAAGTAAAAAAAAAGACATGTTTGTATGTGTTTATGCCTGTGTGTGAGTGTATGCCTGTATGAGAGTGAGAGCTCGATCAAGCTTATCTTACACTTGCTAAGCAGCCCTTTTACTGTTTAGTGAATGTAAAATAAATAAAACTGAAAAAAGTGTGTGTATGTGTGCTCGTGTTTCTGTCTGTGTGTGTGTGTGAATGCGAGCATGATAGCAGAACAGACTGTGTGTGTGTGTGTGTGTGTGTGTGTGTGTGTGTGTGTGTGTGTGTGTGTGTGTGTGTGTGTGTGTGTGTGTGTGTGTGTGTGTGTGCGCGTGTGCGTGTGTGTGTGTGTGTGTGAGTGAGAATGATTCATAACAGCATCAGTTAAGAGGTTTGCGTACCTTTTGACCATACCTCTCAACCTCTCCACAGGAAATCTGGAGAGAGCCACAAATAAAGAGGGACAAATGACCAAAAATAAGGACAGATTTTAAATACTGCTGTTATAAACTTAGTAAGTTGCTAGAACAACAGGGTTTCCATTAGCATGTATCTGAAGGATATTAAGTCTGAAACTCAAATGTCTCTCATTATTTAATTATTTAAATCCCCAGTGATTTGCCAGAAAACTACACATTTTATGAGGATGGGACCAAACATACAAGACAAAAATCTGGACATTTTGTAAAAATCTGAACAATTGCAAGGTATGCTCTGTTGACTCTTAGCTCAAAATATCTGGATCAACCTAAAATAAATGGGGGAAAAAGGCTCAAAATAGGAACATAGTTTAGTTGATTATTAGGAATTGTTTTAGCATACATTTTCTGAAACAGAGATGTGCATGAGAGAGTGAGAGCAACAGAAAAGACATTTGCATATCTCTGGATCTTTCAACTGAAGAAATCTGGATAAAGCCTAAAATAAAAGTGGGAACAAAGACTCAAAAATAGGAACAGATTTTAATTACTGCTCTTATAAAATTACAAACTTGGTTAATTAAAAGGATTTGGTTAGTATGAATTTTCTGAAGAAAATAATAGCCTGAAACTCAAATGCATGCTATTATTTAGTAACTTCAATCTCCAATCACTGGCAACAAACAAAGCGTTTTAGGAGTAAGGGACCAAAAAATAAAGTAAATGCCTGGATATTTTTTAAGTGTTATATTTTGGATCTTAAATGCTTCTTCCAACACCATTAACATATACTACAGCAAGGTTGAAATGTTAGGAGGAAGAACTATTTTGCATCAAAAATATATTAAACAAAATAGTACTTAAAAATAAATAAGGGGTCTATATTATAAATAGAAAAGCTCAAAATAACAAATACATCTACATCAACACATAAAGGTCGATGTACAAAAAGAGCAAAATATGTAATTGGCGAACATGAAAACACAGAATGTATTTGCTTGGCCAGAGGGCGATCGTGGGGATGAGGAAATGTATCCTTTTCTCCACTTTAGTGCGGTCTCAGAGTTGGTATATTTAAGTCGTGTGTATGTGTGTGAGGGGCGCAGCCCCCCCTACATGGGGGGGTGCAGGGGTCCTTGCCATCCTGCAAAAGTGTGTTAATTTCATTTTATTTAGTTAGTTTGAGCTTACCTGCATGGTGCTGTTGGTTGATGAAATTCATTTGGCGTTTTCATTTTCACTGATTACGTATTTCGCTCTTTTTGTACATTGACCTTTATGTGTCGATGTAGATGTATTCGCTGTTTACAGCTTTCGTGTTTATAATATAGACCCTAAATAAGTTAGTAAAGTGCAACAATTTTATAGAGCGCCCATTCTCTAAGCACAATAATGCTCTCGAAGGTGTGTGTTAATGTGTAATTAGTGCTCTTCCAGGGGTGTAGAGGCAGCGTCGGGCTGCATAACACTCATGGGCGGGTGCTAATTACACATTAACACACACCCTATCAGGCATTATTGCTTGCTTATGATACCACTTGCAATTCGATTCATTCAGTACTCCCCCTCCATTGGACTATAGTAGTGCTTCACTTAATTATTACTTTTTATAAGACTCTGGAAATGGTTTCACTTCAGCTTGCATTATGATTCTTGCCTAGTTTCAGTGAGATACAATGCCTATGATATTTTCTTAAGAAAAAAACAAAAACTT
This sequence comes from Protopterus annectens, assembly GCF_019279795.1. NCBI lineage: Eukaryota > Metazoa > Chordata > Ceratodontiformes > Protopteridae > Protopterus > Protopterus annectens. Next base: position 524,917,479 of record NC_056737.1, read on the forward strand.
CTTACTGTGTTAGGGCAGCCTCACTCTTGCTCACTCATTGTCTTATCTCTAAGTATGATACTGGTCATTCAAACCTGTGCTATCTAGGTACTGGATGATAGCTCACAATGTCAGAATTCATACAAGATGCTTTGAAAATATCTAAAGGAAACAGGGAAAACTTTCAGTAAAAGCCAAAATGACGTGCAGGAAAAGAAACAAAAGGTTATCTGCTTAAATCATGCTTTTTGCTATGCAATGTAGACTTAAAGGGAAGAGAAAGCATATTATAGAATGACTTTTGATGAGAAAGTCATGACACTGGCATGTAGATGTGCTTTGAAGTTATGTTTAAGATGCAAGTATCTATCTTTTGCGCACTCATTATCTCAGCTACAGGTATAGTACTTTCAGAATCATTCTGAAATTGCCTACATATATTGTGCTTTCAGAAATCATTCCCATGTTACCTACATGTATCTGAATTACATCTCACAGTGATATAACTTGCTGTATTTATCCATTTGATGTCTCAGCTTTTTTAAAAATTCCAAAAGGAAATATAGCAATCTTGGGCAGACATAACATAAAGAAAGAAGTTCTTAAATTATGTTTTTTTTTTTACTTGTGGGGTTCTAAGGGCCAAACTAAAGGGAAGGAAAACACATTGGCACTGACATACTGATGACCTTTAAAACTAAATGATTTTAATGATGGTTACCCGAGGTATACACTGGCATGTCCACTGCTGACAACAGCCTGTTTTCATTACGAGCTATTATACTAGGAGATTCATTAGTGGGTAAAAGTTTCAGAGTTCAGCTGCATAAAACAAGTCAGCTAAGTCTCACCACATGAGTGCAAGTCAACATTTATACTGTTTCTCAGTTATGAAATTCTTTTTGGGTGAAGACTCTTGAAATGGTTCCTTTGATATATGTAACTGAACTCAACATTTTATCTTCTAGCATGACAAAATGGGACCCCCCCCCGTATGTAATATCAGTACATTGCTGTTCCAAAAAAAATAAAATAAAACCAAATCTTGATTAGTTCTTTAGGTTTAAATAGTTTTTTAAAATAAGAGATGAATGAAAAGTTCAACATTTTGCCAAAATGTGAGGAATAACAGAATGAAAAACCGAACCGAGGTTTCAGTTTAGTCTTGCCACATTTCTGAACATGTGGTTCTGCACCTCACAGCGGTGTAGAACAAAACAGTACCTACAAAGTTTGCTCTCTTTATGTAAATAAGCAGCTATTTCAAGTAACTCCACAAATAATTCCAGAACACAATCTTCAGCCTGCAGGATAACAGTCTTTACTCATCCTGGCTTGAGAGATACCCATTTGACTGCTCTCATTGGTCCCTGAAAACTCCTCTTGTCTTCCTGTCTCAATTCAGGAATCAGGAAGCTGGCCTCAGTGGGGGGGGGGGGGGGGGGGTAAGGCCTCTGATATACCTTCACATGCAGCTGAGCCCCATTAACTTCCTGCCTTCTCCTGCTTATTAAATACTTCCTAATAAAGGGCAACCCCACCTCCACTGCAACAATCAAGGATTTTTTTCCCCTGGCTCAACAGTCAGAGTGTCTGACTAAGACATCCTACCTTCAGCCATTTGTAAATTAGTCATTTCATATGAAAATATATATAAATACTCATCTGATCCTTGTATTTGATGTGGATAGTTATGTTTGTATTTTTATGTTAATAAATATGACACAAAAAGGACAAACTGGATATGCTCGGAAATAGTAGAAAAATCATTGCATGAAAATAAAAATGAAGGGCAGGTAATAAAAACATACACCAGAGAGATAAGCTTCTCCCAAAAATCTTTAATAGAGGAATATGAAACATTACAATACAATTTCTTTTTAAATCAGGAATGTTCATACAGGAGATATAAACATGTTCACGGGTAGTTGTCACACAGTACAGCTTGACTCCTGTTTGTAATACAGTCAGAACATTGCCAGTAATGATAAACTACCATGGTAATTAATTATTATACCAATTTATCAATCAAAACCTAGCAAGACATTTGCAGTGTTTGTCTTTTCAGATTAGACTGCAACTTAATGAGTCACTGAATAGAAAAGATAGAATTTTGATTATTAGGAAAATAAAGTGTTACAGAAAAGTGTAGTCTCATTCAAACATTGCAAAAGAATTGCATAAACAAGACATCAAGGAATACCAAGGTCAAACCATGATATAATTGCTACAAATAGAAAGGAGAGACATAATAATGAGGGCACACTTCAGCGGAAGGGAAAGAACAAATTGTTGATGCCAGTAATAAGATGTCTTTTTTTTTTTTCCCTAGGAAGTATTCAAGATGGTGGTCTTCTAGTGTGCACCCTCTGCACAGAGCTCCTTACCTCTTCAATTTTCTTAGGATAATTCCCTCTCTTATGCTCCAGCATCATTTCTAAAGAAGAGGAAAATACACTTTATCTTCAGCCTACTGGATCGGCGATTTTATTATTATCAACTCGGCTAAAAACGGATAATAATCCCTAAAACTTGGATAAGTGCTCCGGACACGTGTATCCAAAGGCCTGAATCAATCCTGCTTATCCAGTTCACTAAGGCCGAATTAAGCATGGCAAAGGAACCTGATTGTATGGAGATACAGACTACTAAAGCTAAACTTTCAACAGTTTTCTCACCAGAAAAAGAGGTTGCTTCCAAAAGACAAAGAATAAATAAACAACCAATGGATCCCAGTAAAAACAGCGCTAAAACTAAAGCTGAAACCAATTTCCACATGTATGAACTCAAACAGGCGCTCCAACCTATCCAACTTGCCATACAAGGTTTTTCGGATCAACTGGCCAAGTTTGGAAATGTCATAAATCAAATTGTTGACAGAGTGGATATTCTTGAACAAAAAACTCACTCAAATGATCTCCTTATCCAAAATCTAAAATATGAGATTCACACCAAAACCTCCTCCATTAACTTCAGTTAAAAATAACGGACCTCGAGGCATGAAGTTGGCGCAACAATGTGCTAATCAGGGGTCTCCCTGAGTCCTATGATAATCAGGTCTTATTAAAAATATCTAAACAAGTATTTGAACAACTCCTGTGCTCAGATGGCTGTACATCTGATATAACTGTTGAGAGAGCACATTGTGCTGCATACAATAAACAGGATTCTTCTTCACTGCGTCAAGTATACACTAAACTTTTAAACTTTCAAGATACTCAAAAAATCCTTACAGCTGCCAAAAAATATAAATCCTTTGTATGGAATAACCACAAGTTGTCCTTTTCACAAGACTTACCTCTTTCTATAAAAGTGGACAGACAGAAGCTAGCTCCGTTCTGCGCAGATCTTATTAAAAGGGATATCAAGTTCCAAATGAAATATCCGAGCACACTTATTTTTGTCCACAATGGTGCAAGATTTTCAGCTAGCTCTCCAATTGAGGCAAAATATGCTTTTCTTAAAGCTTTCAACAAGGTTCCTTCATCTTAGAAAGTTTCCAGTGCTATTTGAAGTTATGCTTTCTTTGCTGCAGTTCCGGACTGCGAAGGAGTAACTCCCTTTGCCTCTCCGATGGTTGAGTGAGCATCCGTGCTCTCTGTGAAGTCCTTTTTGCAATTGTTTTTTTCTTGTTTTACCCACTCAAGCCTCCCATTTCAGTGCAGCTGAGAACCATTATAGCGATTGACTATTACCCAGTGGGTCACTTCTACTGAGCGGCTTCCAGCTGTCCACACAGAGAATCTTCCCTCCTGCCCACAGTGTTTCAGACTGCCTGATCTAATGCTGCCTTCTCCTAGTTCTACTCCCACTAATTTTGTTTAACTATCATTAACACTTACTTCAGATTCATGGCTACTACCGAATGTTTTAATGAAACCTGTTGGTTTTGCTAGTGGATACTGGCTTTTGCCAAAAGTTGTTCTTTATGCTTTTAAATACCAGCTGGCTTCGGCATCTTATTTTAGCGGCTTTCAGATGCTGCTTTCGGCGAGCCTTGGTCAAGTTTACAGAGTCACAAGCTGTCAGTTCTAGCATCGCACTCCAAATTGTGTTATATTTAGTCTGGAGTAGCTAGAAGTTTTCTCTATTGTGCTGTCTATATGTTACCACATGTTCTGGTGATTATGTCGACTTTGCAGAGTCTCCGTTTACAGGCTAGACTAGTCTAACCATTATTATTACTTGTTGTTTACCCACAATGCTGCCAGAGACTCAGAGACCCTGCTAGTATCAACGAGATCATAGTTATTTGTCAGAAAGGGCTTTAAATAGCTGTTTAATGTGGCTAATCCTGTCAACTACTTTTATACACACTTTGTTTCTTCTGTTTTGTTAGATGTAAGTTAATTTTCTTTAAATTCTGGTCTTTTTAAATGGATAGCACACGTGTGAATGGTTTTAGTTGGCTCATATTCCATATACTACACTTGTTCTCTATCTATTCAAATATTAGTTTTATACCATTAAGGCTCTTTTTTTTTTTTTTTTGTACAGGCATTTTAACATCTGATGTTGGATACCAGATTTAGAAGTTCATTGCCTTTATGCCTGTCATAATAATCATTATATGTGTCGCCAAATGATCTTTGTTCAACTTATTCTTAATGCATGCAACCAGCTATTTCATAATTTTTTCTACTTAATAAGATGATAATATTTACCTACTTGGGACTCATCACATAATCTTTCACTTGCATGTCCTACCCCTGAGATATTCTGGCAAGCTATTACCTTCCTTTGGTTTTGATATTCTCTTTCCATTTTTATCCATCCTTTTGTACCTCTATAATGTTAGTCTACTTTATTAACCTTCTAATCCTGCTTTCTGTTTTACCTTACATTTAGCTCTGTAAGGTAATCATACTCCATTCTTATATTATACTCTAATCCTTATCTGCTTAACCCTGACTAGAGCTATATTAGCCCTTCTTTATCTACTAACTACTATTTGTCTTTGCCCTACTCTTCCTGTTCTTTTCATATTAATTATAACTTTCCCTCAGTTATTTTTACATTACTTATCCTACTTAATCCTTAGGTAGCTCTTTGTTGCATGTCATAGGGTTCTAGAATGATCAGTTCTTGGATGAATATATTGTTGTACATATGTATAATATTGTCGTTTAGATTGTTTGCTCATTTTAAATCACTATTAGGGTTTTTTCCTTATATTATGTTACTTTTGCTAGTTAAAAAAACCTTGTTATGCTTTCATAACTGATAGTATTCCCTCATTTAAGGGGTATGGGTGGTTAGGCACCGGGTTGTATTGGAAGGAATACTATGCTATATTCAACATGGTTTTTATATTTCCTTTGATTTGATGTACTAAGTGGATCTTCAGTACCTTACTATGCCCATCAACTTGTATAATTTCTTTTTCATATGTATTCTTGATGCCATATTTGCTGAATTTAAAAATCCAAAGTATAACTATATTAATCTATAAAGTGAATTGCACATGGTATGGGCCATAGACTCGTGGAATGTTAGAGGTTTACAAAATAAAGCTAAGAGAAATCTCCTACTACATTTGATGTTTAAATCACAAGCTAATATATGTTTTTTGCAGGAAACACATATGCTTAAAGAAGATTGGTCAAAAGAAACAAAAAGGAAATGGATAAAGTCTATTGTAGCTGCAGGTGATAGTTCTAACTCAAAGGGTGTTGCCATCATAATTAAAAAAGACTTTCAGGGGGTAATATACGAGGTAAATTCAGACAAAAATGGTAGATGGTGTTACTTCACTTCCACACTTCCTAATTCCATTAAACCAGTCCTTTTTTTAAATGTCTATGGGCCTTCTTCACAACAACAAACCTTTATAATGGAGATTTACAATATTCTTGGCATATTTCAAAATTACCAATTTGTAATAGGCGGTGATTGGAATGCTGTTTTAAACCCCGATTTAGATCGTACAAGCAAATCCTTAGCATATAACTTTCAAGCCTCTTTAGCTCTTGGAGAATTAATGTCAGATTTTAACCTTTTGGATACAATTTCTTTCAGTGAGATTACAACCAAAGATAAAATATATACATACTATTCAAAATGTTATAACACTTGGTCTCGATTAGACTTCTTCTTAATCTCCGAGTTCCTGTCAAACTTTAAACTAAATTTCTCTATTGATCATAGATTTTTATCTGATCATGCAAAGATCTCCCTAAACATTATATTCACTTCAAAGGCACCTTTAACTTCCATATACAGGAATTGGACATTAAACAATAACTTATTATATAATAAGGACATAATTCAAGAAACCAATGAGATATTATTAGATTTAGAAACCAATCTTGAGTATTCACATATATCGATAGATATCCAATGGGTGGCCTGTAAAGCCAGATTGAGAGGCCTCCTGATAAGCAAGGCTTCCTTTTACAAAAAGCTTAATAAAAGGAAGGAGCTAAACTTAACCTTAAAACTCTCCACAATGGAAAGGAAACAGAGACTTAACCCTGATCCTGGTATTATTAAACTGATAAATGATACCCAAAAAGACCTACTACAGCTACATCAACAAAATTTATCTTTGCAAGAACAAAGACTTATCGCAACTTATTCTGAGTGGGCACAAATTCCATCTAAGACCCTTGCCAGAATAATAAAAGTAAATCAATACTCCCCCAGAATTTCGATGTTACAATATCAGAATAAAATTTATAAATCTGATTCGGAAATAATACAGCTATTCCATACTCTTTACTCTGATGTTTATAGCAAAAAAGCTGATAAAACATTTAATCCTCTCATGTTAAATTTTCTGAATACTATTAATTTCCCCTCTCTGAATGAGAATCAAAAGTCGATGCTGTCGGCTCCGTTAGAGCTCCAAGAGATACAAATGGTCATTAACAACCTCAAACTAGGTAAATCACCAGGCCCAGATGGGTTTACCTCTACTTTTTTTAAAGTCTTTAACTCAACAATTTCTCCTATTCTTCTAAAGGTATTCAATTTCATTATAAGAAATAGGATCTCAGATTTACATTGGAATAACTCGAAAACTATTCTAATTTTAAAAAATAAACAGGACAAACAGATCCTCACAATTACAGGCCCATCTCATTAATAAATGTTGATATAAAGATTTTATCCAGTGTTCTGGCCAAAAGACTTAAAAACATTATGCCCTCTATAATCTCTTCTGATCAGGCAGGTTTTATGAGTCACAAACACACTTGGAATAATACTTTAACCCTAGACTCTTTAATACAATTTACAAAAAGAGACAGAAATCCAATTTATGCCTTAACATTAGATGCATCAAAGGCTTTTGATAGGGTAAATTGGGATTTTCTGTTCCTAACATTAACTCACTTTAATATACCCAAAGTTTTTCTGAAATGATCAAGGTACTTTACAAAAACTCCCCCACTTACTTATATGTGAATAAAAACATCTCCAATCCAATTAAGATTACAAACGGAACCAGACAAGGGTGCCCTCTATCTCCTTTTCTTTTTAACATCTTCATTGAACCTTTTTTTCTATACTTCGCTCAGAATACTCACCACTCAATCCCTAAAATTATAAATACTAATATATTGTTTTCTGCCTTTGCTGATGACCTTAATTTATACTTCCAAAACCCAAACACAGATTTAAGTAAAAGCATGGAAACCAGTGACAAATTTTCTGAAGCCTCAGATTATCAGGTTAATCATAAGAAATCATACATTTTTCCTATTAATCCCGTGAACCATAAAACTAATTATATTCCTGATTCTCCTTTTAAAACAACTTTTAATCTTAATTACCTGGGCATATATTTTGAACATAACCAAGCATCTATGCTTCAGAAAAAAATTCTAAAAACATGGTCCAAAATTCTCCAGGACCTCCAAAGATGGAAACTCATGAATTTGTCCCTTCTATTAAAAGCTGTGATAGTGAAAATGAATGTTCTCCCTAGACTCCTCTACCAATTTAATGCCTCTAACCCTATTATACCAAATACCCTATTCTTTAAGATAAATATAGAATTAGCCAAATTTATTTGGTTTTCTAAGTCAGTTAGGATATCCTATTCTAACCTAACTTACCCTAAGAGTAAAGGAGGCCTAAGCTTGCCAAACTTTCACCTCTATTACATGGTTATTTGTGCAAATAGAATTTTAACTATTTCCAATCTAAACCCAGATACTTATAACTCCTCCCCTTCATGGATGAAAATATGGTACCAACATGTTATTTCCAAGAAACTCAATCCTAAAGCTCTCCCTTTCCTTCCTCTTCCTGTCATTAACAAATACAAACTATCCTGTACTCTAAAACATAAAATCAGAGTTTTCCAAAATCTGATAAAATCGTTTAACTTAGAAGAATCTCTTTATTTTCTCCAACCTCTTCACCTCAACCCTAATTTTAAAATCAATAACCTGAACATTAATCTCTCTGATTTTCCACTTATCAAAGACATCACTGCATGGGACATTTTTAAATACAAAGGTAAACTCTTGTCCGAATTAGGTCTGATTCTTAAAGTCAATAATAAATACACAATTATTTTACGTCAATTAAGAGAACGTGTTCTAACAAAATTTACAAATCCTTCGACTAGTCTTCAAAATATTTCCAGCCTCTGCGAGGTGTTATCTACTATTTCAAGCTCTGAGAAAATGCTTTCCAGATCTTATGACCTCATAAATTCCATGTTACATAATTCGGTATGCCTTTTCTCCTCTTACTGGGACAACCAAGGTACTCTGTTTACAAAAGAAAAAAAATTATCTGCCATAAAAACTACGCTGGAATTATCCCCATTTAAAAAACTCATTTACACACACTTAATGATTAATAACAATTCATACTATACACCCCATGTGCTAAATAAATTTGATTCCAAAATCTCCCCCTCTTGTGCTTCCTGCTCCTTCCCAAAAGCAGATTTACTACATATTTTTTGGTTTTGCAAACACACCCACAAACTTTGGTGCTCCTTAAAAGTTCGTTTGGAGAAAATGGGTTATCATAAATCCACCCTCTCTTGGGAAACAGCGATTCTTCACATATTTAACACAAAGTTACCCAAGCTAAAACAGAATGTTCTAATTATTCTTTGCTCCCTCACCAAATTATATATCACTAAAAACTGGTTGGACCGCACTAAATTGTGTTGGAATGGATTCAAGGAGATGGCTTTGAAATATATTTCGGCGCAAAAGTTCATTATAAAAGGGCCTAGTAAAAAAGCCTATTTTAGTAAACACTGGGTTTGTCTATTTGACTTAATTCTTTGTGATTAATTCTATTTTCCCTTTGATATTTATCTGGGCATATGGCATCTACCCCACTTTGTGTTATTCCTGGGAATCCACTGTAATCCCTTATAACTCCATTCAATTCTTCTAACCCTCTTCTCTATATGATAGCATTTTAGCTTTTAGTTTGTTAATATTGTACATACTTAGTGTGTTTTTTTATTTCATCTTATTAGATTTATTAGATTTAGAACAGGCATTTTATTGCCTTGTTTTTATTTTGTCTTGCCCATTGACCAATTTATATAATGTTTTTTCATTCAGAAACTGTGTAATTGTTCTCTATTGTATCTCCTCATTGTATTGTTTTGATATTATGTTACAAATAAAATAAAAAGTTATTTGAAAAAAAAAAGATGTTTTTCCATTATGTAGTACAAATGGACATAGATAATTAAAATGAAATTATGTAAATTATAAGTTTTGCTATTTTTCACCTTTCCCTTTAGATCAACAATAACTTTCTCTATAACAGAAATCATCTGACTTACAGATCATGTGGAACTGATTTCAAAGTTTGATCCCTTTGTTTAACTTTCTTGTTTGCACATATAGACAAATCAACTTAGGCATGAGGCCTGACACTGGTTAACTAACAGATTTCTCTATATAATACCATATATGTCGGTCAGTCTGTGTAATCTGATAGGATATCATTATGAAATTCCTTGTGTTATTTTACTTCCTGACTCTGCAAGCTATTCCTCAGTCCCAAAATTAGCTGTTGTGGACAGTGACTAACTGTGGTCTTAAACATGTATCAAAAAATATGTTTTTTTTTTCCTTCCACTGTTGGAAAACTTATATTTTTGTAATACATGGAGGACTCTGATAATGTTTAAAAACAAGGAAAAATGAATCCCATTAGAGCAGGGCTCTTCAGTGTAGTAAAAGTAAATAGTGCACCGCCATTCATATGTAGTCAGCAATGAACTGTACTGGAAAGAAACTGACAGCTTCTAAGGCTGTAACACACATGATGCTGCCTCACAAACAGCAGCTAAAACAAAAATGAATAAAACTCCTGTCTATTCATGTATATATTTTCTTTTTTCCTTTTTATAACATAGTACCTTCCTTCCTTCTAAGCTGAATTTTCTTCATATATATATATATATATATATATATATATATATATATATATATATATATATATATCTATGGGAACACTTCACATAATCGAATTATTAAAATCTCGATTTACATATGGTCGAGACCATATGATCGAGATTTTAATAAATCGAATGTGTGTAGTGTTCCGAAATAACACTTTACTTACCTGAATACATTACGTGCACACAGAGGCAAGTATTGTTGCATGCCTTGTGTGTGCGTAATGTATTTTTTCGTGGTGTTGGCAGGAAGTAAAGAAATCTCCCATTTTGCGCTTCGCATACAGCAAGACGGAGATTTCCCATCTCCCACTGTAGCTTGATCTTGGAGTTGGTATATTTAAGTAGGGGGTGTGGGGCACAGCCCCATAGAAGTGCAGGCGAAGCCCCTGCAAAAGCGAAGCTTGTGTTTTTTTTTGTTTTAATGGTTTCCCTTCAAAAGTTCGAGTTTCCGAAACTCGAGCTTTTGGTTTCGGTTATTTGTGGTTCGAGATTTCGGAAATTCGATCTTCTGAAGTGAATCCATATATATATATATATATATATATATATATATATATATATATATGGATATAATACTCAGTATTTAAAAATCACATTTTTGAATGCAAATGATTGAACACAAATGTTTGAACATCACCTGATCAAAAATAAACAACGCAAAAGGCAAACAGCATCCTCAGGAATTTGACAAGTGTGTTGATAGAGCCCCTGAAAGAGACCTTCAGCAGAGCATTGGACACGTCAGAAGTACTGTAGGACTGTAAGTCTGCAAATGTAGTGCCCTTATAAAAGGGAGTGAAGAAGTGGAAAAATCAAGGAACTAAAGGTCTCCTAGCTTAACAGCAGTGGCAGGGAAAGTCATTGGCATAATCCAAGTGGAAAGCTTTTCTAGTAGACAACAAACTTCAGAGCAGCAACCATCATTACTTCATGACCAAAAGTAGACCTGGACCAGTTTTATGACGGGTGCAAGTGAACTTGACAGGGAAATATCAAAACACACAGTTTACCTGGACTTCACCAAGGACTTTTATTCAGTTCCACTATGCAAATAAATGTTTTTTTGTATTGAAGCAAGCCCCCTACCACCCCCATCTAGTGTCCCCACACTTCAAAAACTTCTATATACTAACTCTAACTAAATATATATATATATATATATATATATATATATATATATATATATATATATATATAATGTTTGTGTGTGTGTGTGTGTGTGTGTGTGTGTGCACATTTGTGTGCATGTGTGTGTGTATTTGTGTATTGCCTCAGCGAAGCAAAGAATAATTCTTTATGATGGTAGCTGTGGTGGTATAATATATAGGTGGAATGCCTCTTTTTAAATGTAAACCTTAAAGTCACGTGAAGTAAGTCATCCGTGTCACTGGGAATAAGACCAGTTACTATTTAAAATGCCAGTGGTTGAATAGATTAGCATTATACATTTTATATAATATAGTAGATACATGGAGAAGGTTATATATGACTAAGTTCTCCTTGAAAAAAGAGGAAATTAGTTGCTGAATAAGCTAGGAAGTATAATACTATGCAAAATAGGATGATAATGAGAAAGACTAGAGGTAAATGAGCTGTCAGCCCCAATTGGTCCAAGCAAAAGCAGACTTTATTAAAATCTTCCTTTAAGAAATAAATGAATTTTCCCAAATAATCCAACAAGAGAGGAAAGGAACCACTAAGGATAATGACAGATTTTTTTTCTGTATTATGTTTTAGTTTCTAAGGCAATGACAGCTCTTCTTTCTGTATTGTGTAGTAGTTTCTAAGGTAATGAGAGCTGTTCTTTCTGAGTATTGTAGTAGTTTCTAAGGTAATGACAGTTGTTCTTTCTGTGTATTGTAGTAGTTTCTAAGGTAATGACAGATGTTCTTTCTGAGTATTGTAGTAGTTTCTATGATAATGAGAACTGTTCTTTATGTGTATTGTAGTGGTTTCTAAGGTAATGAGAGCTGTTCTTTCGGAGTATTATAGTAGTTTCTAGGGTAATGAGAGCTGTTCTTTCGGAGTATTGTAGTAGTTTCTAAGGTAATGACAGTTGTTCTTTCTGAGTATTGTAGTAGTTTCTAAGGTAATGACAGATGTTCTTTCTGAGTATTGTAGTAGTTTCTATGATAATGAGAACTGTTCTTTATGTGTAGTGTAGTAGTTTCTAAGGTAATGAGACCTGTTTTTTCTGTGTAGTGTATTAGTTTCTATGGTAATGACAGCTGTTCTTTCTGCATAGTGTATTAGTTTCTAAAGCTGTGACAGCTCTTCTTTCTGAATTGTATAGTAATTTCTAAGGTAATGAGAGCTGTTCTTTCTGCATAGTGTAGTAGTATCTAAGGTAATGACAGCTGTTTTTTCTGTGCAGTGTATTAGTTTCTATGATAATGACAGCTGTTCTTTCTGCATAGTGTATTAGTTTCTAAGGCGATGACAGCTCTTCTTTCTGCATTGTATAGTAGTTTCTAAGGTAATGAGAGCTATTCTTTCTGTATAGTGTAGTAGCTTCTATGGTAATGACAGCTGTTCTTTCTGCATAGCATAGTAGTTTCTATGGTAAGGACAGCTGTCCTTTCTGTGTATTGTAGTAGTTGCTAAGGTAATGACAGTTGTTCTTTCTGTATATAGCAGTAGTTTCTAAGGTAATGACAGCTGTTCTTTCTGTATAGAGCAGTAGTTTCTACGGTAATGGCAACTTTTCTTTCTGCGTAGTGAAGTAGTCTTTAAGGTAAGGTAACAGCTAGATTGTTGCAGAGGTACAGATTAAATGAAAAGGAACATACTGAAGAAGAGGGGAAGGTTTTGGAAAACCAGTTGCAAGGTAGAGATGAGGGTGGATTTATTTTAATTATATTTTCCAAACTGTATAATTTTATCTTAAGATATTATAGTGGTGAATGTGTCACAAAAACACCTTTGCAAAAAGAATTTGAAATGTTATTTAATATTAATTTGTCAACAAAGAATTATCCCCGTATAAGCAAGAACCGTAATCTCTGATCTACTTTTACTAAATTGTTTAATATTCTGCTCTGCTCTTGACTGCCTTCCAGCTCTCATACACCTTTGCTAACTACTCACCCTCTCTCTATTAGCAGCTGCTGCGTGTGACCCATCTTCCATAAGTTACTGTTTTTATATTGCTATTACACCATTTTCTCTCTGTTTCCTATCTATACCTTCTGTTTCCATCCTTCCTACTTTCTGTTCTCTACCTATTCTTTTCCCCCTTTTTCCGCAACCTCTTACTCCTGGTCTTCTAAACTACCCTCCATCTCTTTACTATATACACTCAAAACTCCTACCAGAGAAATGTCTGTAGTCTTCAGCAATATCATGAAACTATTGAATAGACACGTTTTCAGATTTATCCGTTCATTTATCATAATCTACCTTTGTATTAGGATGGCTGCAACATTCCATACAACTGTAATTTTGTGCAATATTTAACTACAATTATTGACTTAAACATTATGCATTGAATACATCATTCATCCTTTGTTACTTCTAAATTGAATTGTACTGTGTCTAGGTGTTTGTATAGCATCTCTGTCTGTTTGTATCTACTACAGAGCTTTTCTCCCTCAGTCTCGACTGGAAAGGATTACTGCAAAGTTGCACTATCCAGATTAGCATATATTCATATATAAATAAAAAAAGATACAGGTACAAAGCATTCTATAAAAAATGCAAATACAGATGCTTTTTTCTTTACTTTTTTCTTGAAGGTTAGCTTTATTTATCTGCTCTAGCTGCATGGAAAATGCCAACATGCTCAGAGTGGGAGACATAGACCAAAGGGATATGCAAGATGAAATACACTTCAGCACTACAGATGACAGGTTCTCTAGAAAGCAGTAATAGCGAGTTTAAACAGACTTTGCTGCTTAATCATAAATCTGGCTGTAGAGTAAATTACTCTAAGAACATATTGCATAATGAGGGCTTGTGCCTAGCATATTACTTCGTGTTGCGGAGGCCATGTACTTACTGAATTTATGGCTAGACTAAATTTAGAACTATAATTTAGCAAGCGTGGTAGTGAGATTTCAGGGACACGATGTCATCCTTCAAACAATATGCATTCTGAACATTTTAGAAAATACTTTTGAGAGGGTGCAAAAAGGACAGAAGATGTAAGATAACATTTTAATGATGCCCTTACCTAGCATTTTTTCTTTGTATTGAAAGCAAGCAGGAACATGAAGATTTGCGGTTATTAAAGCGCAATGCTGTTGGTGCTGCTGAAGGTGCACATAAAGATGGAGCATGATTGTAATGGGCAGTAATATGTTCATCACAAATATTACTGATAACTTATGTGTGTCAATTATGAGTTGTGCTACTCACTTGACAGAGCTGTTCTTGGAGTATTCAAAACACATTAATAGGCTTGTTGTACAGTTTATAACATACCCTAGATATACTTGGCATCTTTTTCAGTTATAGAAATATTTCTCCTGGGCACTGAACTTTTTTTCATGTTACTGCAGATATAGCTTCACTGTATAGTACAGTGTCATACTTCATGAAATGTTAATGCTCCACTTTCATTCATGTATAATGTAGTTTGACACATTTAGTTTTTGTTGTGCAGTAAATACTTTTACCTACTATAAGAGGTAGCTATATTGACAGCTGAAGCTTAAACATATACCTGCACATACCTTATTTAATTGAAAGAAATAAAATTAATTTAATGTGAATGATATACTTAGGATAATTACTGTATTTTACAGCATTTTTTTTCTTTTTCTTTTGGCTCCTTGCAGTTGACCATTTGCCACCAATAAATCCTCTCCTCATTCACTGGGCCTACTAGATATGCCTTAGCCTTCCCTGGCCACTACCTAACTCATATCTGCCAGAGCGTTTTTCATTATGCCCTAACTTTTCTCCTGCATGCACTCATTGGACATCCAAGGACAGACATACACTCAAAATGTGCTGCTATATTGACCCACATCTGCAGTAGCTCTGCAAATGTCCTCTTTCTATTTCCCTTAAGCACCACACCCTCTCTAGCCTCAACCAGAGATCACCCAAAAGGTGTGCCCAACTGAGCAACCTCCCTCCAAGACGGGCAGTCTCATCCTTCCCCAAAAGCCCTAATACAAACGCACTACATAATGGGTATCAGAAGCCCTAATGCAAATGCAATACATAACAGGTATCAGAAGCACTAATACAAATGCACTACACAATGGGTATCAGAGGCACTACTGTAAATGCACTGAACAATGGATATCAGAAGCACTAATGCAAATGCACTATACAACGGGTATCAGAAGCACTAAAACAAATGTACTTCATAACAAATATCAGAAGCACTAATGCAAATGAACTGCATAATGGATATCAGAAGCACTAATGCAAATGCACTATACAACAGGTATCAGAAGCACTAAACAAATGTACTTCATAATAAATATAAGAAGCACTAATGCAAATGCACTGCATGATGGGTATCAGAAGCACTAAAGTAAATGCTTCACCCAATGGGTATCAGAAGCACTAATGTAAATGCACTACACAATGGGTATCAGAAGGACTAATGCAAATGCACAACACAATGAGTATCAGAAGCACTAATGCAAGGACACTACACAGTGGGTATCAAAAGTACTAATGCAAACACACTACACAATGGGTATCAGAAGGACTAATGCAAATGCACAACACAATGAGTATCAGAAGGACTAATGCAAGGACTACACAGTGGGTATCAAAAGTACTAATGCAAATGCAATACACAATGGGTATCAAAAGCACTAAAGTAAATGCTCTTCACAATGGTTATCAGAAGCACTAATGTAAAAGCACTACACAATGGTTATCAGAAGCACTAATGTAAATGCACTACACAATGGTTATCAGAAGCACTAATGTAAATGCACTACACAATGGGTATCAGAAGGACTAATGCAAATGCACAACACAATGAGTATCAGAAGCACTAATGCAAGGACACTACACAGTGGGTATCAAAAGTACTAATGCAAACACACTATGCAATGGGTATCAAAAGCACTAATGCAAATGCAATACACAATAGGTATCAGAGGCAGTAATGAAAATGCACTACACAATGGGTATCAGAAGCACTAATGAAAACACACTACACAATGGGTATCAAAAACACTAAAGTAAATGCACTTCACAATGGTTATCAGAAGCATTAATGTAAATGCACTACACAATGGTTATCAGAAGCACTAATGTAAATGCACTACACAATGGTTATCAGAAGCACTAATGTAAATGCACTACACAATGGTTATCAGAAGCACTAATGTAAATGCACTACACAATGGTTATCAGAAGCATTAATGTAAATGCACTACACAGTGGTTATCAGAAGCACTAATGTAAAAGCACTACACAATGAGTATCAGAAGCACTAATGTAAACAGACTACACAATGGGTATCAGAAGGGCTAATGCAAGCACACTACACAGTGAGTATCAAAAGCACTAATGCAAATGGAATACACATTGGGTATCAGAGGCACTAATGAAAATGCACTACACAATGGGTATCAGAAGCACTAATGTAAAAGCACTACACAATGGGTATCAGAGGCACTAATGAAAATGCACTACACAATGGGTATCAGAAGCACTAATGTAAATGCACTACATAATGGATATCAGAAACACTAATGTAAACACAGTGCACAATGGGTATCAGAAGCACTAATGTAAAAGCATGTCATAATGAGTATTAGAAGAACTAAAGCAAATGCACTTCATAATAAATGTCAGAAGCACTAATGCAAATGCACTGTATGATGGGTATTAGAAGCACTAATGCAAATACACTACACGATGGTTATCAGAAGCACTAATGTAAATACACTACACAATGGTTATCAGAAGCACTAATGGAAACGCAGTGCATGATGAGTATCAGAAGCACTAAAGTAAATGCTCTACACAATGGGTATCAGAAGCACTAATGTAAATGCACTATACAATGTTATCAGAAGCACTAATGCAAGCACTCTACACAATGGGTATCAGAAGCACTAATGCAAATGCACTACACAATGGTTATCAGAAGCACTAATGGAAACACACTACACAATGGGTATCATAAGCACTAATGCAAATGCACTACACAATGGTTATCAGAAGCACTAATGTAAATACACTACCCAATGGTTATTAGAAACACTACCCAATAGTTATCAGAAGCACTAATGCAAATGCACTACACAATGGATATTAGAAGAACTAATGCAAAACCACTAAAGAAGGGGTATCAGAAGCACTAAATCAAATGCACTTCATAATGAATATCAGAAGCACTAATGGAAATGCATTGCATGATGGGTATAAGAAACACTAATGCAAATGTACTACACAATGGGTATCGGAAGCACTAATGTAAATGCACTGCACAATGGGTATCAGAAACACTAATGTAAACACACTGCATTATGGGTATCAGAAGCACTAATGTAAATGTTCTGCACAGTGGTTATCAGAAGCAGTAATGCAAATGCACTACACAATGGGTATTCGAAACACTAATGTAAATGCACTACACAATGGGTATAAGAAACACTAATGAAAATGTACTGCACAATGGGTATCAGAAGCATTAATGTAACTGCACTACATAATGGGTATCAGAAGTACTAATGTAAACGCACTACACAATGGGTATCAGAAGCACTGATGCAAATGGACTAAACAATGGTTATCAGAAGCACTAATGTAATGCACTACACAGTGGGTATCAGAAGCATTAATGTAAATGCGCTACACAATGGGTATCAGAAGCACTAATGCAAACACACTGCATGATGGGTATCAGAAGCACTAACATAAATGTTCTACACAATGGGTATCAGAAACACTAATGCATATGTACTACACAATGGGTATCTGAAGCACTAATGCAAATACACTACCCAATGGTTATTAGAAACACTACCCAATAGTTATCAGAAGTATTAATGCAAGTGCACTACACAATGGATATTAGAAGCACTAATGCAAAACCACTAAATAAGGGGTATCAGAAGCACTAAATCAAATGCACTTCATAATGAATATCAGAAGCACTAATGGAAATGCATTGTATGATGGGTATAAGAAACACTAATGCAAATGTACTACACAATGGGTATCGGAAGCACTAATGAAAATGCACTGCACAATGGGTATCAGAAACACTAATGTAAACGCACTGCATTATGGGTATCAGAAGCACTAATGTAAATGTTCTGCACAGTGGTTATCAGAAGCAGTAATGCAAATGTACTACACAATGGGTATCAGAAGCACTAATGCAAATGCACTACACAATGGGTATTAAAAGCACTAATGTAAATGCACTACACAATGGGCATAAGAAACACTAATGCAAATGTACTACACAATGGGTATCGGAAGCACTAATGTAAATGCACTGCACAATGGGTATCAGAAACACTAATGTAAATGCACTGCATTATGGGTATCAGAAGCACTAATGTAAATGTTCTGCACAGTGGTTATCAGAAGCAGTAATGCAAATGTACTACACAATGGGTATCAGAAGCACTAATGCAAATGCACTACACAATGGGTATTAAAAGCACTAATGTAAATGCACTACACAATGGGCATAAGAAACACTAATGCAAATGTACTACACAATGGGTATCAGAAGCACTAATGCAAATGCACTACACAATGGGTATTAAAAGCACTAATGTAAATGCACTACACAATGGGCATAAGAAACACTAATGCAAATGTACTGCACAATGGGTATCAGAAGCATTAATGTAAATGCACTACATAATGGGTATCAGAAGTACTAATGTAAACACACTACATAATAGGTATCAGAAGCACTGATGCAAATGGAGTAAACAATGGGTATCAGAAGCACTAATGTAAATGCACTACACAGTGGGTATCAGAAGCATTAATGTAAATGCGCTACACAATGGGTATCAGAAGCACTAATGCAAACACACTGCATGATGGGTATTAGAAGCACTAACATAAATGTTCTACACAATGGGTATCAGAAACATTAATGCATATGTACTACACAACTGGAATCTGAAGCACTAATGCAAACACGCTACACAACGGGTATCAGAAGCACTAATGCAAATGCACTACACAATAAGTATTAGAAGCACTAATGCAAATGCTCTAGACAATGGGTATCAGAAGCTCTAATGTAAATGCACTACACAATAGGTATCAGAGGCATGGATGCAAACACACTGCATGATGGGTATTAGCAGCACTAACATGAATATTCTACACAATGGGTATCAGAAACACTAATGCATATATACTACCCAATGGTTATCTGAAATACCAATGCAAATGCGCTACACAATGGGTATCAGAAGAATTAAAGTAAATGCTCTACAAAATGGGTATCAGAAGCACTAATGCATATATACTACCCAATGGTTATCTGAAATACCAATGCAAATGCGCTACACAATGGGTATCAGAAGAATTAAAGTAAATGCTCTACAAAATGGGTATCAGAAGCACTAACGGAAACACATTGCATGATGGGTATTAGAAGCAGTAAAGTAAATGCTCTACACAATGGGTATCAGCAGCACTAACATAAATGCAATGCACGATGGGTATCAGAAGCATTAATGGAAACGCATTGCATGATGGGTATTAGAAGCAGTAAAGCAGACATGTCCAACCTGCGGCCCTCAGAGCTCTTCCATGCGTACATCGACCTCTAACTGCAACATCGATGTACGCATGCCCCAAAACACTTTTTTTGTTTTGTGTTTTTCACTCCCATGACCTGTAACTCTAACGTCGGTGTGCGCATGCACCAAAGCAACCTTCTAGTTTTGTTTTTGCGCCAAAAAAGGGTCAGTGTGTTTACGCCATTATTTTGCACCAAAGAATCAGTGTGTGTTCTTGCTGAAGAGGGACTCGTGTATGGATTTGCCGCAGTTGCCTTTTAAAGGGACAGCACTTACCTGTGTTAATAGGTAAGTACGGAGTGAGTGAGTGAGTGCATGCATGAAAGCAGAATGTTTGTGTATGTGAAAGTAGAAGAAGATTGTGTGTGTATATGTGTGCATGACAGAGAGACAGAGAGAGACACATGCACAAGGATGCTAACGATGATCAGTCTACCTACTGAACAGAAACAAGTTAGCTCACAAATACATTGTACATTAAAAGAGCACTTTCACTAAATTGCGGCTTTCCTGACAGGGAGAGTGTTGTATTGAATATGAAATCATACCTCTCAACTGTATGGATTTTCGAAGAATGTCTACAAACAAAATAGCACCCAGTACTGTTTTGTCATTGGTGGGTTCTAAGCAGTGGCAGATTGGACAACAGTAAGCATAGCTTTGGTGGATCATCAATACTGGCAAATCAGTTGGGCACAATGTCATTTTTTAAATGTTGGGGGTTTTAGTGTGTATGTGTGTGCTTATGTGTTGGGAGTGCTGCAACAGTAGATGATTATTAAAGACAAGCGACTTATGGACTGTGAAGAATATGTTTCTTTGTTTCAAAACCTGATACTTGGGTACTAGGTATGCCAAAAGTAGATTTTGTAAGACATAGCTTCTTGCCATTTACAGTGGATGGATATTTACATTTAATGGACAATGCTAGCAGTATTAGTGTGGGCCTGTGGGGTTCTGAAGGATACCAAGTCTACCACTGCCAATGTCTTGTAATGTGACCTGGAAATGGATATTGGGATGTTACTGAAAAAATACAGTAAGTGGGCTTAGAAATATAGTTTAATTAAACAAAGTGCACTTGCAATTTATAGGCCATAATTTAATTTATTTCAGGTAGTCCAGATCCTGGTAGATTGTACACCATTAGATTTAATTAGGGATAGCTGTCATTCTGGGGAAATAAGCAGCCCTAGTTTCAGTGAAAGCTCTGTAGTTGTTTGCAGGTAGGAAGTTGCAAGATGTGGATGCAATGTGTTTTATTTATTATTTTTAATGCATTTGTCATTTTAAAGCATGGTTTTCTTTGTTGCAAAAGAAGGCAGGACGGAATGAGCCATATAATGCTTAGCTGACAATGATGGGATAGAAAGATTATAAGTGATGTATAATGTTTGCAGCTACAGTTGTTTCAATGGTGTCTGTGATGCATAACTATTTTTGGGCCTGTGTCCCACTTTTATTTTTCGCTTTGTCCAGATTTCTTGCTCTAATGTTGAAAGATATGGTTCCATACTAAATCAGAAGGTTGTATTTACCTTGGAAGACTTTTCATCATAATTATGAGAAACAGAGCCTTTTTAATATATCTGCTTATTTCCAATATAAACTGCCATGTAACCTTGCAAATAACTTTCTTATTAAGCTACTTTAATTCTTTTGGAATTGACAGGTATGCTTCACTGGTTCAGATGTAAGCATAGAGTCCTAATGTGACTTTGATTTCTTGCAGCAGTCTGGGGTTTACTTATCACAATAACTTTTCTGTGTTTCTGGGTGTGTAATCAATTTAACAGTTTTAAAGATGCTTTTAAAAAATAAATACTTAAATAAAAAAAATAATCATCTCTGCACTTTGAGCTATTGACAAATTCTGGGAATTTGTTTTTTTCAAATGTGAAGATCAGCATTACAGCTTAGTAAACTGTCAGTCTGTGAATAACTTTTGCACAAATTAAAATGTCTGAATGTCAAATGGCTTTAGATTGGAGGGAAGTTATATGTTTACTCCAGTATGTAGTATGATCTTAGAGAGTTTATGGTTTTCTTATTGATTTACTTTTTGCTGAGCAGTTGTTTGTTGATTTATTGATGGTGGGAAATTGCATGGATGAATCCATCTCTATTATGATTTTTTCAGATATGTTGACTTCCAGACAATTTCATTCAGTGAGTGTGTGTCATGTGATTACTGAGGTTGTCTGTTTTACAAGTAGGGGCTTCGTGTGTGTGTGTGTGTGTGTGTGTGTGTGTGTGTGTGTGTGTGTGTGTGTGTGTGTGTGTAAGAGAGAGAGATTTAATATGTATACTGAATATATTTTTGCAAATGGAATTCTTAGTTAAATAGGCCCCTCTTCTTGGGCAAGTAGACTTGAGTAACCAATATTAGATCTTAGCCATCCAGCTAGGAAAGGTTAGTATGTGGATTTTCCATCTGGTTTGATGAAGGCGATGTTACTTACTAAAAGAGTACATTTATGGCCAGCCATCCAGTTGTCGTGTTGCTGAACTACATTGTTTGATAATGAGAAGAGCTTTTTACAGAAGTTGAAGGTTTTTGTGTCAAGAACCTGTCCATACAAAGTGGCTTGTTTATGTTGCGGTGAAGGCTGTGGTCTTTGTAGTGAGAGTTTTAAATATAACCAGTGTTTCTGAGGTAGAGGAAGTCTCTTAAGGCAGGATCTTTCTTAGCCTGGAAAGCAGGCCAGTGATGACATTTATAGGGGCCAGTGAGAGACAGAGGAAAGCAAGAAGCTTTTTAGTCTGTTTGGATAACTAAGTGAACTTAGTCCTTTGACCTTTTTGTCAAAAATATTTGTAGTCTTTCTTTTGGCAGGGTGTTTTGCTGAGGCACATGCCGAAAGAGGCATTGCACTCAATAATGGCTCTTGTAAAGGAAGAATACAGGGATGTTATGAACTCCTTGTCCCTGGATGAGATACTCTTACTAATGAAGTGGGCCATGTAAAAAGCTTTCTGTACAACGGAGACAACGTGGTGGTCAGAAGTCATGTTTCTATCAACCTGGGTGCCCAGGCACCTCACAACTGATTGTGTGCTTACAGCATTGTTATTAATGTGATAATTTGTGGGGATATCACGCTCCTCAAAGGGATGATGATGCATTTTTTGGCATTTAGCTTGAGGCCATGTTTCTGGCACCAGTTATTTGTTTGGTTGAGACCCTCTTGTAGCTTATTTAGAATTGTCTTATTAAGTCAGTAATGTGAATTCTTTACTTTATTGCAAATTTGTTGGCTTATTTTTGTGGATTATAGTATTGTAGGACTGCTAATGTTGACATTTTACGTAGTTGGACTGCTGGAGTGGTTTTCCAAGTGAGAACTGCTAGTGCTGTAGTGAATATCTATTTATTTATAAAAAATATATAGATTAACTAAGATGCTAGAGTTAACTGTTAGATTAGAGAATTAGAATTAGAATGAGAATTAGAATTTTAAGGCAAATATTAGGCATTTATTACATTTATTCATTGTTCAAATGCACCTTTAGTACAGCCAGGAGGTTGACTTTGGTCTCCCGCGGCAGAGAAAGAGTTAACTATATGATATATTTTATATGCGGCCCCAAGACCATTTCTGTTCACTCAATGCAGCCCCAGCAAGCCAAATGGTTGGACACCCCTGCAGTAAAGTAAATGCAATACACAATGGGTATCCAAAGCACTAATGTAAATGCACTACACGATGAGTATCAGAAGCACTAATGTAAAAAAGGTCACAGTCTGACGCTCACTGACAGACAGTGATTGCTTGCTTTGGACTGATTGTACTACTAGTATGTCCTATAGGCTGTCTTAAATACTTGTTGAAAAGCCTGGGAAGAAATTACAAACATTCAGGTACATATCTGTCTGCACAGTTATTTGAGGAGTGGACCGCTGGACCCAGGTAACATGTCATATTTTATTAGGAATGGCACTTCTTACATGTAGAATTACCACCCCACAGCAGGGTAGTCATAGGTGCACATTCTATAAGTGTTACACTGTTCATCTGTGTCAGGAATTAGTGTCTACATTCTGGATACACCAACATCTAAGTGCAGAAATTAGGGTTTAGAAATACAATTTACCTGTTAACTAATGTAAGCTTGTATGACAACTTGGTACCACTTATTAGATTTTGGATAGTAAAATGTTCTGACATATAACTAAACACAATTTGTTTTAAATTAGTAGTCCATCTGTTAAGTAGTAACCATCAAAAGCATATTACAATTGCTTGACAGCTTTTAACTGAAGCATGCTTGCTGTAATCTAAGTGGTAGTTGTAGCATTAGATCACATGCAAGGTGGCTACCTGAATGAATTTGTATTACAAGTCCTTAGCAAATCTTTGGATAAAGTCATTTTGGGGAAATACGATATACAGGTATCATAAAGTACTGAAGAGTCTGACCAAAATGTTAATGGCAAAACATGTGGTTAATTCATATGACAGCAGTACAATACTGTTACCAAATGATCATACCAGAAGGTTGCCTCTTCTGGGAGCAAGTGTACTTCACTTTGACTATACAAATAATAATAAACAAGATCAGAAATTAGCAGGATAATCACTCTTCATTTTAACATTTCAGGGTTCAGCATAACTACCATGTCTACAATTGAAGAAAACGTCATTTTTCTTAGAATATGTATTGAACTAAGCAATTGGAGTCATAGCAGGGGAATTACTATACTAGTGAACTAATTAATTCATTTTCATCTTAACTTTATTATATTAAAACTTATTTATATTATTTTATCATTTTCTTTCAGCCTGTCAGATTGCAACATAAGCACTTTCATATAACCTACTTTTTAAACACAGTGAAGTTCTAAAGCACGATAAGAAGTCTACAGTGACATCTTTTGCTTGGTTTACTAGACCCATTTCTGAACAGAGTGGGATTGAAAATCAAACTCGAACTATCCATAAACCAGACAGCAAGACAAACTGCCAAAAAGAAAAAAAGGCAGAAAAAGGAATATAAATAAAAGCATCAGAAGTAAGGAAAGAAAATTGGAAAGTCTACAAATATAGTGTCAAGAACAGAGAACTTATAGAACAACCACATGTTGACCAAGACTGGTCATAGGAATGGTTGAGGAGATGCGAATTAAACCAAAAGACAAAAGGCTAATAATGGAGACCCATTATAGTGGGGTACATACACATTAGTTTACAAAGTCTATAGAAAAAGTAGGAGAAATAGACAAATGCAGGTTCTGAAAAAGAGAACTGGAAACTGTTGCACACCTCATTGCCAGGTATGATGCATTCATGGCTGAAGGTCTGTATACAGAAAGGCATAATCATGTGGCAAGATTGTCGCAATGGGGATTCTACAAAGACTACTGAAGTAGCTGAGAAGCATTGGAAATGTGAGATACTAAACATTATTAACAATGATGAACTTCACATCACACAGGATCACCCAATACCAACAGTTAATAAAGATAAATAGATGCTAGAAAACCAGATATTGTAGTCTGAGATAAAAAGACAAAAGGAGTGTTAATTATTTAAATTGCTACACATAGTGATTATAATGTCTTATAGTGAGAGACACAAAGGCATAAGCAGGAAGGAGAACAATGTAGAAGAAATATGCTCAGACCATTTCAATAGTACTAGGAGTAACAGGACCGATAAAAAGAATTTACAATCATACTTAAATATGCTCCCAATCAACTACAGAGGAAGGCAGTTCTGGGTACATTGCGACTGCTAAGAAGAGCACTCTTCGTAAATATCAAACACTGAGGCAATACTGAGCTCATGAACTTTAATTGTATCCTGACTTAAGAATGACATCTGTTTCTTTCACAGTGTTAGACACCCAAAACATTTGGAGAAATTAAAAAAAAAAACGCCTACATTTGAACCTATTCACAACCCCCTCCAGCACTACCTTACTAATGTATGTTAACCTCTAAACCTTTAACCAGAACCAATATGCTGTTGTTTTCTCTTATTCAATCTTAACATCTGCCAAAATGACCTTAAAGGTAATTTAGACTGGAAAATTTACTGCATACTGTTAACTTATTGCTCAGACTAAAATAATTTAACTTTATTATTTTTCTTTAAACTAGTACTTTAATCCAGAAGTTGAAACACTGTTACATTCTCTCACTCTTCCTTCACACACCTGTGTGCCCTTTGTCTAAAAATGGAAGGTCAGTCAGCTACCCTCTGTGACCATCTTCATAGCACTTGATGTACTTAGATAATAAGAATTGCTTGATGCTCACAGATAATAATCTTTGACTTAACTTGTCATTCTCTATTTATGGCAGATTCAAGGAGCTAGCCAAATTCAAAGCCACAATCTCAGAGTCAAACCCATCCTGTGGGCATCACTCATCATTCACCACATTGCATATAGCCAGACTAAATTATCATATGCTGATGCACTCAAAAAATCCTTGCTCAAGATCAGTCGACTAGTAGGTGTAAGCCCTAGCATAAACCAAGCACCGCAACACTGACTAGACACTAGGAAACGGAACGTCCTAGATTTATTGCACCAAAGCAATCTTCAAACACAAACAGAAGTATATTAATGATTGATGACTCCATAGTTAGGTACAGGGATTCCACACTCATGAGGCTGGATGGAAGCAGGGTGACAGTGAGCTGTCTCTCAGAGTCTAAGATAACAAATACTACAAGGGCCCTTAGGACTCTTAAACCATTCAAATGTATGTATGAAATGGCAGTGGTCCATAATTGGGTAAGCAATATGGCATGCAAAACTCTGAGGGATATGGAGAGAGAGACATGACAAAAATCTCAATGCATGTCACAAATGCAGGATAGACTCTAGTATTGACTGGAATTGTTCCATCACCAAAAATGATGCTGAAGTATAAAGAAAAGTTGGCTTTAACAACTGATGAAGCATTTGGTGTCATTATAGGGGGATCCAGTATGTGTCAGCATGGGGATGAGATGCTTGACAACTGTACTTGCTTCACCAAGGATGGATTGTATCTCTCATTCCAAGGCTTCTGCATATTTGCAAAAGCTTTTTATGTCTGCACTGTGCCTTTTTAGTCAGGGTTTAGCTGATGGACATCCTAATGTAACTTCCAAAACAAGCAAGCAAACCACTGGACCATATTGAGGTGGCTCTACTTAATGTTAAATGTCTAAACAAAAAATTGACAGATATTAAGGCTCATTGAAGTCAGTAGGTGATATCTTTTGACAGTGATAATCTTTTCCATTAACCATGACAATTCATACAATTGACCACTTCACTGAATCTCTAAACTAAAATTCTGAACAATTACTGAAATGGAGTTCACTGGATGCATCTTCATCCATTTCCACCACACAGACAACTCATTTATTCCTCTTCAGAGCAAGAGCCAGTCCATTCATTTCCTTACCACAGCAAAGGCCCTACGGCCCATCAGTTCCATGGTAAGTGCAAGTTAATTCACCACAAAGATGAGGGTCAGGCATTGGAAGTAGGCTATCATGTACATGAAGTCGGTTCCTAATAATCCCAACCCCTACCTGTGGTGAATGTGACTTCAAGGGGGGATGTGTGCATGCATGCAAAGATGCACGTCCAGTCCCTCTTCTTAGGTAATGTGCAGTGTGGCCATCCCCTCAGCCCATAATGCTGTTTGCCAAACACAAACACTCCTTATAGGGTCAGCACTGCAGCGGGCTGAGACACCTCTCTCCCCCCAAGATGTGCGAGCTAGTGTTGGCTTTTCATACCCACCCTCCTCTTCCTCTACTGCCCAGTTAATCAAACTTGGGCCATTTGTGTCGTAGTCAGAGCTTTATCTCAAAGTATTGTATTCTGAATGTTGTTTGCTTAATTTTGTTATGGAAAATAGCCTTTTTCAAAAAATTACATGTGAAAAACAAACTGTATTCTTTCTTAGAGCTCAAGCCACTTAAACAATCAGAAATGTTAAATATTATTTGTAGTTTCTGTGATGATTGTTTTTGTGAGGGTTACAAATCCATCATCTGCAATGCATTTTTATTAGGTAAACTTTATCTGTATGCCCTAATTCTCATATAATGTAATATAATATAGAATTAGTCTGGAATTACTCTTGTTTGCATTGTATGTGTATAGTTTCTGTAGATAAAATTTAGATAAATAAGGCTACAGGCCAATTGCTTCTATTGTCCTTAGTTTGACTTCCATCATACCAGACTCAGTACTTTTGGTTTATCATTTACCAACCAGTAAATACCAACAAACACAATTGAACAACTAAATGGTGACTAGAGCAATAAACCCGGTTAAATCCAGGAACAGCAACTATAAAATTGACTAAACTTTTATTGAAATAAAAACAAGCGATAAGCGCTTTTGTCCAATTAAATTTTAAATTTCTTCAGATAAAAAATTATATCATATGATCACCTTATATAATGAAATTGTCATGTAGAAGTTTACATGAGACTGGAGCCAGATCCTTAAAGCTGTCATCACCAATATTTTACTGTGGTTGATCGTGGATTTGACCAGGTTTATCATTCTAGTCACAATTTAGTTGTTCAGCTGGTTATTTAGAAAGGTAGACATGCTTAGCAGGATTACACAGCTAACAAATTTGAAAACAAATGCAGGTAGAAGGCATGGAGTCTTGTAAAGACACTGCAGACATCTGGATTCCTGCAATTATACCAGCCACTACATGATCAATTATATAAACAGACATACATAAATAGCCCTCTCCAAGAAAGAAAACAAGTGGTGAGGGTAAAGCAGAACACAATACTGCGAGAAAAAAAATAGAGAAAGCTAAGAAGCAGAGTTACTTTGGCAGCAGCAGATGTAATGTTTGGGATATATTTTCTGTGTTGCATACTAAGGCATTTTGATATGAATCTTGCATGGTTCTTTAATATAAAATGCATCAACACTACCACACTCCCGCATACAGGGCACACATGCACACTCATACATGTGCACACACACACACACACACACACACACACACACACACACACACACACACACACACACACACATGTATGAGTCTATGGTGAAGTATCAAAGTGCACGAGTATCGAAACACAGATGATCAAGGCTGGCACTTCGAAAATATACTTGGAAAAAAAACACATTTTAACAACAACCAATCACAAAATTGAAAACAGTTTCCTTTTGCAATTGCTTAAGCAAAAAGACCTACCACTAGCTTCAGATAGGCTTTATATAATAATGTTTTTTTTTCTAAGATAATGTGCAGGGGTTTAGGGGTAGATTCAGGGTTAAGATTCTTACATATTAATACTCATTAGTAAGTATGGGTGGGGGTGGGGGGTCCCAATCACTTCAGTTTGACAAAGTGAACTGCACTCATATCCTATTTCCATGGCAGGTCTGGCCACATGGTAGTGTGAGCCTTGGCTCTAGATGATTGTCACTGTTAAAGTGACTCTCTGACCCCATGTGTAAAAGTGGGAAAAATGGGTTGTGGATGAATGGATGGATGGATGAAATATCCTACCTATCCATTTCTTCATGTGTGATTTTTTTATTTACATTACTGGTCTCCTTTCATTCATGGGGTGGGTTTTGTATCAGTTTCTTTGCAAACGTACCTTTAGTAGTGGAGTAATTAGGTTTTGTTAGTTTGAATGGTATAATAATATTAAGTTATATTAGGGTACTTTTCTTGTATTTTCTATCCTTTTCTTCGTTGTTTAGGAGTCATGTATAACAGTTTTTCTTTAAATGGACTGCCGTGGAGGTGATTAAAAGATTATAGAGTGTATGTAAGCTAGGGATATTTTAAATAATCTTTTTAGTTAGTGTTAGGTTTTAAATTATAGGAAATGTTTGTTTCAGCATACTCCTCACACTACCTAAGACACTACTTACAAGACACACTATTTCTCATTATCCCCGGAACCCACCTCCACAGCACTGGATAAGCATTCCCTTGTCAAGGACCTACTCTTTGGCAAGCTCTCTCGATTGACATAAAGGAAATCAACCCGCTTAAAATTCAAAATGCAACTCAAAAAGCACCTCTTCATCCAAAGCAAATGCTCCTCTTTAACATAGGACATATCACCCATTTCTCTTCTTCTCTCTCAGAATTATTGAAGGTTGACCCACTTTGGAAATTAATGCATATATTGTACATTACACTCTGCTTGTTTATGAGAATGTACCCATATATTTTTCTATGTAACTAATTGTAGAATTATAGAACCAGAACCATTATAGAATACAATGCCTCATTTGGTATGTATCTCTCAAGACACCTGCAACAACTGGAAAGGCCACATAAATATATCACTAAAAGAATCACAGGCTTAAAGCAGATGCCCTATGCTGACTGCCTTAAAAAACTCCAGCTATACTCTGTCACATATTGTCTACTCAGAGGCAATCTCTGCTTAACATATAAGGCCATGTCAAACCCAGAGTTGTTGGACATGCTACACTTAAAGAAATCCCAATCCCTCGGAAACACATGCTCCAGGGATCTAAACCTTGTCATCACGATGAACAAAACATGCTGGAGGGATAGGTTCCTGACACAGAGACTCCCCATACTCTGGAATAGACTGCCCATATATGTCAAGCAGAGCGCCTCTTTGGCCATCTTCAAAAGGAACCTTGACAATTGGATGGGAGAAAGGAAATTCACCCCAGGGATCACGTCAGTCACCCTGCTAGACAGGGGTCTAGGAAGTAAATAGTGTGGGAAGAAATAGTCAGGGGATTGTTATGGCTAGGCTTGTATAGACCCTAGGGCCGATAGCCTAGTGCCAACCTATGAACCTGTAATCTGAACTTTATCATTGCTTACCTTTTCATTTTTTATTGTTTGTGAACATTTTGTATTTCACTTGGGCTGAGCATGATAAAAGCACTACCCCTGTAAACAAACATAAATATAGATATATACAATAAAATAACTTTATGTCTGCATTTAGTGAGTTCAAGATTTAGTTTGGATGGGGGATCATTTGGGTTTAGGATATGGTGCTGTGATTAACAGTGCAGTCTGGGATGGGCAACAAACATTTTAGGTGCCTTTGGTAACGCAGATAACTAGGAAGAGTTGGTGAATGGAACAGAGCTTTGTTTATTTTATATGTGTGTGTGTGTGTGTGTGTGTGTGTGTGTGTGTGTGTATTTGTGTGTGTGTTTGTGTGTGTCTGCCTGTGTATGTGTGTGCATGTATACATATGAGTGTGTGCATAGATGCGTGAAGGTATGTGTATGTGTATGTGTATCTATGTCATTGTATCAAAGTAAAAAATATAAATAAAACATTTTTGGGAAATCATTGGAGATAAGCAGTATTCCCTAGTATTCACTTCCCCACACCTCCTTTACAGAACCAACTCTGATGTCATACCAGTACAAGGAAAGATGAAAGAAGCCTGCGACATCATATCATGAATAAGCCTTTATAGTTTACAGGTGAAACAGTATAACTATACATCATACATCGCTTACTAAGGGATGCCTGCATTATGAGTCAATGCATTTATTTCACTTAGTGGAGTAGAGACAGTAAAGCTGAAAATAGACAGGCACTTGTTTAT
>NC_056737.1:524956612-525051612 GCF_019279795.1 Protopterus annectens
TCTCACTACCCTCTTGTAGACCTTCCCTTTCACTCTTACAGGTACTTGTCTGTTACAAATCACTCCTGACACTCTTCTCCACCCACTCCATCCTGCCTGTACTCTCTTCTTTAGCTTTCTTCCACACTCACCATTACTTTGAACTATTGATCCCAAGTATTTAAACTCATCCACCTTCGCCACCTCTACTCCCTACATCCTCACCATTCCTCTATCCTCCCTCTCATTCACACACATATATTCTGTCTTAGTCGTGCTGACCTTCATTCCTCTTCTCTCTAGAGCATATCTCCATCTCTCCTGGGTCTTCTCCACTTGTTCTCTACTCTCACTACAGATCACAATGTCATCTGCAAACATCATAGTCCACGGGGACTTCTGTCTGATCTTGTCTCTCAACCTGTCCATCACCATTGCAAATAAGAAAGGGCTCAGAGCTGATCCTTGATGTAACCCCACCTCCACCTTAAATGCATCCATCACTCCCACCGCAGACTTCACTGCTGTCACACTACCCTCGTACATATCCTGTACCACTCTTGCATACTTCTCTGACACTCCTGACTTCCTCATACAATAACACAACTCCTCTCTAGGCACCCTGTCATACGCTTTCTCTAAGTCTACAAAAACACAATGCAACTCCTTCTGACATTCTCTGTACTTCTCCATCAACACCCTCAGAGCAAACATCACATCTGTAGTGCGCTTTCCCAGCATGAAACCATACTGCTGATCACTAATCATCACCTCTCTTCTTAACTTAGCTTCCACTACTCTTTCCCATAACTTCATGCTGTGACTGATCAGTTTAATCCCTCTGTAGTTTCTACAGCTCTGCACATCACCCTTATTCTTAAAAATCGCTACCAAACACTTTTTCTCCATTCCTCAGGCATCCTCTCACTTTCCAAGATTTCATTAAACAATCTGGTTAAAAACTCCACTGCCATTTCACCTAAACACCTCCATGCTTCCACTGATATGTCATCTGGGCCAACAGCCTTTCCATTCTTCATTCTCTTCATAGCTATCCTTACTTTCTCCTTGCTAATCCATTGTATTTCATGATTCACTATCCCTACATCACCTAACCTTCTCTCCCTCTCATTCTCTTCATTCATCAACCCCTCAAAGTACTCTTTCCATCTCCTCAACCCACTCTCCTCGCTTGTGAGTACGTTTCCCTCATTATCCTTTATCACCCTTACCTGCTGCACATCTTTACTATCTCGGTCTCTCTGTCTAGCCAATTGGTGCAGGTCCTTTTCTCCCTCCTTAGTGTCCAACCTTTCATACAACTCTTCATATGCCTTATCCTTAGCCTTCACCACTTCTCTCTTTGCCATGCACCTCATCTCCTTATACCCTTGTCTACTTTCTTCATCTCTCTGACAATCCCACTTCTTCTTTGGCAACCTCTTTGTCTCTATACTCTCCTGTACTTCCTCATTCCATCACCATGTCTCCTTGTCATCCTTCTTCTGTCCAGATGTGATACCAAGCACCTTTCTAGCCATCTCCCTTACTAGCTCTGCTGTAGTTACCCAACTATTTGGTAACTCTTCACTGCCACTCAGTGCCTGTCTTAACTCATCCCTGAACTCCACCTCATAATTACCCTTTTTCAATTTCCACCATTTGATCCTTGGTGCTGCCCTCACACTCCTCCTCCTCTTCTTGATCACCAACGTCATCCTACAAACTACCATCCTATGCTGCCTAACTACACTTTCTCCAGTCAACACTTTACAGTCTCAAATCTCCTTCAAACTGGCCCTCCTACATAAGATATAATTCACCTGTGTGCATCTTCCGCCACTCTTGTATATATATGTATATATATATATATATATATATGTATATATATATATATATATATATATATATATATATATATATATATATATATATATACACACACACACACACACACACACACACACCCACCCACACACACACACACCTACATATATATATATACATATATATAAATACATATATATATAAATATATATATATATATAAACAAACAGTGGCAGCGAGGTAACCAGGCACAACTCCTTCTGATGTTCAATTAAGCACAACTCCTTCTGCTGTTCAATTAAAGACATCTTTGTTATAAAAAGTGAGCAAAAGGTAAACACTTTCGCTAAAATAGCTTCATCAGACCTTCAAACAGATAAAAACTGTGGTATACATTTATAATACTGGTCATAAACCTTTAACCAATCCAAATCAATCATCAGTTTAAATTTAAAACCATGTGATGTTACAAAGTATCAAAGCATTCAAAGTAATAGCTCCAGTGTTTGAAATTCACTTATAAAACATCCCAAGATCTGAGCCTTAAAGCTAAGCTATATAACTATATAATAAAAAAGCACATCCTAATAATAAACATTGCTATCTCCATAACTGTATGCACAGCATAAATAATAATGAGGACATTGTATTTCTAAGACACTTCAAATCTGAGAACATTAAAATGTCAAGATGACTAATAACATCAAAGACAAAAGACAAATTCAATGTTTACTAATCCTACGTGCTTTAAGTAAGGGCTTGAAGGATGCCCTTTCATTTAACCCACTCCCTTTGTCTGCTCTAAGAGTAATGATCCAGTGGGTTTCCCTGTTTTCTGTATGGTTTCTAAGGTCCCCTTCACGAGTATGTGAAGTCACAACTTCAATCACCCTGAACCCAAACTTGTGCGAGTCATCTGTTGTTCTAATGTGCTTAGAAAGGGCATTATGTTCAGATTGAGTCCTAATGCCATAAAAATGTTCCTTTATTCTGTCCCTAAAGGGCCTGTTAGTCTTTCCCACATAGAAACAGCAGCAGCATTCGCAAACCGCTAGACAACATTAGAGGTTGAGCAATCTGCCATTGCTCTAAAGTGAAATTCCTTGTCCAAATCTGGATGTACAAAAACATTGGAACTATGAATAAAAGGGTAGAAATTACATTTACCACATGGTTTAGTGGAATGTGTTTGATCTTCTGTAAATTTATGATTACTACCATAACATAATAGTCTTTTAATGTTCTTCTTGTTCCTATATAGGAATCTCGGACTTTGACCCACTAAATCACCTATAGAAGGGTCTACTGTCAGAAGGGACCAATGCTTTTTAAAAACTTCTTTGACGTCCATGGAATCACTAGAATAAAACATGGGTATCTTCAACTGATTACCCCTGAAAAAGGTATTGTCTATTTGTGCAAGGTTCTCTCGAAGTCCATAATAGGGTTGAGCTACACTGTCTCTTAACTGGCCTACTATAGAAAGGTTCCTATCAATCTCGTCTATAGTGTAACCTCTACTACCAAGTCTTAATGTTAAGTCTTCTATCTCCTCTTGGAACCCTACAGTAGTGGGCTTCAACCTAGATGCCCTCATGCCTTGCCCCTTAATTAAATTGGAAAAAATGTGCTGAGGGTGCATACTGCTTCTAAATAACAGGGCATTCCTATAGCAAATCTTGCGAAAAACATTGGTATTCACAAGTCCACTGTCCAATCTCTGTATGTATAAATCCAAGTATTCTATACGATCATATGAATAATTCATAGTAAATTTCAAACAGTCTAGCAAATTGTTCATCAAGGTATGGAATACCATAAGTTGTTCTATCTCACCTTTCCATAGCAAAAACAAACCATCAACAAAACGTCGATAAAACACAACATGGTGTTGAAATTCAGACAATTGAAAGAGAATTGTGTTCTCCCAATGAGCCAAAAACATGTTGGCATAGCTATTGGCACACGAAGTGCCCATAGCCACGCCATCATTTTGTAAATACATATCACCATCAAAGGTGAAAACGTTGTATTCCAACACCAACTCCAAAAAGTGACAGATCAAATCAACTTTTAATAAGTCATACTCACTGTTAGAGACCAAGTACTCATGTGTATACTGTATACCCATTTCATTCGGTATGTTCGTGAAAAGTGATTGGACGTCAAATGTTACAAACAACACACTCTCTAAAGGGCCCATGCTGGTAATATAATCATACAAGTCTATTAAAAACTGTTTAGAGACCCTTAAGACCATCCTATTCCATTCTATTACTGGTCTAAGGTGTTTCTCAATATAAATTGAGATCGGTTCTGTGGACCATCCTCCACTCGCCGCATTGGGTCTCATTGGTGGATTCAGGAGTTGTTTATGAACCTTGGGAAGGCCCTGTATAAGGGGGATCAATGGGTTCTCAACATTCAGAAATTTATAAACTTCACCTTTGATCAACCCAATCCTCAGGTCATCTAATAAAACATCAGAAATGTTCTTCATAATTTGATGTACACTAGTTAAAGTTAATGGTCTTTAAAATTTCTGATCACTTAGCATTCCTTTCATAGACTCATTATAATGACTCTTATCCATGAGAACAATAAGTCCCCCCTTGTCAGCTGGTCTAATAATGATAGTATCATTCCCTTGCAGGTTATTAAGTGCACCCCTTTCACCGTGACTTTTTTAATTGAAGAGCAGAAGGAGTTGTGCCTAATTGAACAGCAGAAGGAGTTGTGCCTGGTTACCTCACTGCCAATGTTTGTTTCCAATATTGACTTTTATTTACTGGCCATGAGATATTTATCCCTTGTTGTACGGATTTTTCTGGTTTATTTGTGTATATTTGTACGTTACTACAAGGGGACATGGTGGAACAACAGGAAATTACCATTGAATTGGATTATGTACCGATTAAACCACCTGAACTGAGTAGAAATGCTTTTGAGAGATTTAACCAGTACCTTATGAGGGATAGGAACTCCCTCCTACATTATGACGTTGTTTCTGGTGCCGATGGTTTGAATGAACAGCCCCAGGACAGCGAGCAGTTACAGCAGTATATTGATGAACTGGAACGCAATTTTTTTATAATGAGATAGAACAACTTATGATGTTCCATACCTTGATGAACAATTTGCTAGACTGTTTGAAATTTACTATGAATTATTCATATGATCGTATAGAATACTTGGATTTATACATACAGAGATTGGACAGTGGACTTGTGAATACCGATGTTTTTCGCAAGATTTGCTATAGGAATGCCCTGTTATTTAGAACCAGTATGCACCCTCAGCACATTTTTTCTAATTTAATTAAGGGACAAGGCATGAGGGCATCTAGGTTGAATCCCACTACTGTAGGGTTCCAAGAAGAGATAGAAGACTTAACACTAAGACTTGGTAGTAGAGGTTACACTATAGATGAGATTGACAGGAACCTTTCTAGAGTAGGCCAGTTAAGAGACAGTGTAGCTCAATGCTATTATGGACCTCGAGAGAACCTTTCACAAATAGACAATACCTTTTTCAGGGGTAATCAGTTGAAGATATCCATGTTTTATTCTAGTGATTCCATGGACGTCAAAGAAGTTTTTAAAAAGCATTGGTCCCTTCTGACAGTAGACCCTGCTATAGGTGATTTAGTGGGTCAAAGTCTGAGATTTCCAATATAGGAACAAGAAGAACCTTAAGAGACTATTATGTTATGGTAGTAATCATAAATTTACAGAAGATCAAACAAATTCTGCTAAACCATGCGGTAAATGTAATTTCTGCCCTTTTATTCATAGTTCCAATGTTTTTGTACATCCAGATTTGGACAAGGAATTTCACTTTAGAGCAATGGCAGATTGCTCAACCTCTAACGTTGTCTATTTAGCGGTTTGCGAATGCTGCTGCTGTTTCATGAAGAAGTGAATATATATAAGTATACATGGTTATATGTAAGATTGAATGTGTTTTATATTATGTTATTAATCTTTTGATGTGAAATTAATTATTTATGTGACATCATTCATCATGTGACTAATTTTATTTAAAAAAGTGCTTGTGGGTGGAGTTCAAACTGTTTCTGAAGAAGTTCACAAGTAATAAAGTGAAAAAAGCGCTAGATGTGGTGTCCGTACTTTTTATGCAAGCTGGTAAGGACTTTGGTTTTCATTCATTTTTTTTGGAAGAATTTTTGTTCTAAGTTACCAAGTTTTGTGTTGGAATTTGTGTTGTTGTCCATTTCCAACTAAGGCTGGTGAAAGTATGTCACAGGATACACTTTTGAATTTATCTACCCATCCTGTTCCTGATAATTTTGCTCATTTTTCAGAGCAAATTACTAACGTAATTACAACTGCCATTCAAAGGGGACTTGAAAATGTGGTTGGTTGCACTTCTGATTCCAGTGATGATCAAAATGTTTCCGGACAAGGTCGGAAAGGTTTAAGCTGTACACAAGCCTCGGAGGCTGATGGGACACAGTCCGGTGATTTACCATCCATTCAAAATAGCGTTTTGGAGCATGTATTACAAATGAGCAAAAATCTGTTTGTTGACATAGTTGAATTTGAAACAAATATCCCTTTAAGTAATGAAACTGCTTCGAATATAAAGTTTGAACAAAAAACGTGCAAACAGGCTAATTTTGATTTAGAAAAGCTGACTCTGAAATACGTTATGTTGGACATTGAGATAAGTTATCTTGGAGAATGCACCAAGCATAAATGCATTCTGGAAGGACTCAGAACGAACAAATTCTCTAATTGTGTTTCCTTTGGGGACAGTTTGTTTAATAGACTAGTAGATTTGTTCAATTCATTTGGTGTAAACCTCATATGCATTTTAACTGAACATTACTGCAAACAATTGGAAGTCACCAAGAATCAAATGAGTGACTTAGACAAGAAGATTAAAAACTTTTCTTGTCTTCCGTTGTACAATAATTTGTACTGTGGTATTGCAGCAAAGGCAGATAGACAAAGAGCCACGATAGTGGCGAGAAAGCAGAAGAAACTAAGGCGAGACATCCTGGCCTATGGAAATAAGACTGCATATACAGTGAATAATAACAATGTTACAATGATTTATGGTGATAATCTAAATAGTGAAGCTGTTAATAGTGGAAACAATTCTACTTCATGTCCTATTTCTAATAGTGGAGAAAGTAATAACAATTTATGTGGTTCATTTGGTGTTGATACTAATGATACTACAGCAAATGTGGATGGTAATCAAACTGTTGAAAAGCATAAAACTAATGGTACTACTAATCCCAGTGTCAATGAAGGGGCAAGTACTTCCAATAATGTGGCCACCACTTTTTTGGTAGACAAGCAGGGGAACAAGCGAGGACCAACGTGGTCCAAGGTAGTACAGAACAAAGGAAAGGGAAGAGGCAGGAGCAGAAAGAAATGGTAGTTGGATGTAACACTACTGGATATGATACAGAAATTTAAAATTTGTCTGGTGTAGTTTTATCACAACCTGCAATAGAGCTCCTTAAAAAGGCTTTTCCTTTATTCCTGGTAATTTCTTTAACATAGCCAGAGTTATTGTTGATTTTAGACTAGCTCTGAGGAAATTAAATTTAAAATATATCATGCATGATATTAATTGTGGTACCCCAAATATGGGCCCTAAAAAAAGCTAGTACTTACAATCCACCTTTATTAGGTACACTTCAAGTATTTCAAAATATATGTGAAACAGGTTTTAGACCCATCAAACCTGATAGAAATACTTATAATTTAAATGATTTAGAAGTAAAGGAACTGAAAACTCTTTTTGACAATAGTCAGTTAAGAGTAATGAAGGCTGATAAAGGTGGAAAAATAGTTATCATGGATAAGATTGATTACAATAGTTCTATAGAAAATATGTTAAAATATGAGAACACGTACAAACTGGTGGATATTAATTTAATTAATGAAAGTTTTTTTACGTTTAGATATTTGCTTATTTGATATGTTTTGCCAAGGGGAATTAGACCATCAAAGTTATACATATTTACAAGCTGAACATCCCAAAATGGTGGTCTTTTTTGGCATTCCGAAAATACAGAAAAATAATTTAAATCTTCCTTTTACACCTATTATATCAGCCACTAGATCTAAGACTGAAACTCTTTCCACTTGGTTGGATTTTATTCTTAACCCTATCATGCAAGCTTTAAAATTATATTTGAAAGATTCTTGGCATTTGTTAGAACTGTTAAGAGATTTAAATGTGTCAAGTGTAGACTTTAGTTTTGCATCATTGGATGTTACTTCATTATATACATGTATTGATCAAGAAATAGGAATTGAATTTCTAAGGGAATATTTGACTAAAAACAGTGTTTGCGAAAATTCAAAGATCAACACAATCTGTACCCTCATGGAATTAGTGTTAGATAACTTTTTTAGATTCAATAATCAACTATATAAGTAGACATTGGGAGTGGCCATGGGAGCAAGGGTTGCCCCAGCTTATGCAAATTTAGTGATGGCCATTTGGGAAGACAAATTTATTGATAACAGCATTTTTGATAAAAACATTTTGTTTTACCGTCGATACATTGACGATTTGTTCTTCCTTTGGCATGGCACCCCCGAAGATTTTGATAAAATTGTAGTGTATTTGAATGGTACTACAAATTTTCTAAAGTTCACTATAGGAGGGTATGGTAGTAGTCTGGATTTTCTTGATTTACATTTGATGTATGATTCTATTTCTAATAAGTTCATTAGTAACATCTATAGGAAATCAACATTTGCAAACCAATATTTACATAGGGAAAGTCTACATCCATTTCATATGAAAAAAGGAGTAGTTAAGGGACAATGTATTAGACTCAGTAGATTGACATCGCAAGATGAAACATTCATTAATGAAATGAAGCTTTTAAGGGCACTCTTTGTGGCAAGAGGCTATGATAAGTCATGGTTGGAACTTATAGAAAAAGAAGTAATAGTTTTAAGAAAAGGTAAAGCTAGTCCTATTTTGTCTAATCAAGTGCAACATTCTACACATATTATTTTACAAAACAGAAATGTTGCAAGTAATAACAGAGAGTTTTAATGTGCATTTGTATTACCTGTCACAAATGAAATGTGGTGTATTAAAAACATCATAGTAGACAATTGGAAAGTATTAATGGGCAACCAGGACCTTATAAAAGTTATAGGTGAACGACCATATTTCACATTTAAGAAAACAAATAACATCAAAAGTTTATTAGAACATGGAATGAATAAGGATGATTGTGTTGGAGGAAGAAAAATTGTGACTAAAGGGACCTACGCTGGTAACAACTGTAGACAATGTAAGTATATTAGTAATTCCTCGTCAGTTCAATTCACACACATTGAAAAAATATATTGGTGTAAAAATTACTATACATGTATTAGTGAAATGGTGGTTTACGTTGCCCACTGTCTTTCATGTCCTAGTTATTATGTAGACAAGACCACAAGATGTTTAAAGAAAAGAATTAGTGAACATCTTTTGGCTGTAAAGAAAAAAGATTTAACAAATGCATTAGGAAGACATTCTATTGTATGTAAAGATTTTAAGAAGTTCATTGTTTCTGTCTTAGATAGTGTTAGTAAGAAGGTATTTATGGGAGACAGTAAAGTTATTTAAGAATGTAAGGAATCCATTTGGCAATTACATTTAGGAGCAGATTATGCTCCTGGTTTAACCGAAATCATAAACATAAAATGTTTTTTACAAATGAAGAAGTGAATATATATAAGTATACATGGTTATATGTAAGATTGAATGTGTTTTATATTGGGCAGGATTCACGAAGCCTCCGTGTAAGAGTTAGCAAGTCTTACACGGAGGCTGCAGTTAAACGGGGTGATGTCAGCATGTCATGCATATTCATGAGGGCATGCTGAATCACTCCCTAGGCTAACACGGTCCATGTAGCAATGTTGGGGGCGTGTCCGCATGGCGAGACCTGCAAAGGGACACACCCCCAGAAGAATCACAGTCCCAAAAGGAAACTCCCATGAGCGAGTCCGCAGAAATGTCATGAAACACAACAGCACACATGCGCCTACAGACTATTAACCCAACTGAAAAGTAAAACGTAAAAATGAACAGTTTAATTTTTTTTTATTTCAGAAATGTTTGCCCGTAATTGTGCTCATTTGCGCGGGTGTGCCCTTCGCTCAGCCACAGTTAGCAGTCATTGAAAAAGCATATAAGCTCTAAATATGCAAAATAAGCCAAGTAGCAATAGCGTAGCGGTAGAGAAGTCGGCCAAAGAGGAGGCAGTCACGGTTTGAGCACCAACAACATCATTTTTTATTTTTAGTGAAATAAGCACAAAACAATCCCGACATATATATATATATATATATATATATATATATATATATATATATAAATGCAATGAAATGGGCCATGTTTTATGAAGAACTCTGACACAATAAAAAAATAAAATATTTTATAAGTGCCCATAGCTGAGCAGTGCTCTAACAAGCTGAGTATGTTTGCCTGCAGGTGAGCAGTGGTTTAACAGGTGTAATAGGAGTGCCCGGAGTTGAGCAGTGCTTTAACACACTGAAAGTGTGTGCCCGTAGTTGTGCAGCATTTCTCACAGCGTAATATGCGTGCTCATAGACAAATAATGCATTAACCAGCGTAACCCGTTTGCGCTGAGCTTCTGAGCGCGCCAACTGGCTTACCGGCGGGCAACGTTGAGCAACATGTATCAAAGCCACCTTTAAACAGACACACCTACTAGCCTGTCTAGACAGTAGTAAAATAAAAAAAGAAGCAATGCCCAGGCTCGAACCCAGGATACTGTGCATCATAGTCAAAGTACTGAACCACTAAGCCATGACAACTGTACTGAAAACT
This sequence comes from Protopterus annectens, assembly GCF_019279795.1. Classification (NCBI taxonomy): domain Eukaryota; kingdom Metazoa; phylum Chordata; order Ceratodontiformes; family Protopteridae; genus Protopterus; species Protopterus annectens. Next base: position 524,967,266 of record NC_056737.1, read on the forward strand.
GCAGTATTAGCATATATATAGGAATGAATGGAAATAGAAGCATGACAAAGCAGGTTTTGTGAAGCTGATACAATTCAAAAATGGCCAATCACAGATAAGTGCTGGAAAAACGGCATATATAAGCCCCATAGGCTGGAATACACAGCATAACTGATTGTGGAACCTATTTGCAGTCAGGATGGCAGGTGTAGGAGAGGGCAGTCACTTTCGAGCACAGAGGTGGGGCGTTGAGGAGTCATACCAGCCTGGCCTACATAAACAGACAGCTCCTCTATGTCTCTTTACATGTAGTCCAGGGAGGTACGTCTCAGGTCATTCACACCAGCATGGACAATGACTGAGTCATATTTGTACTTGCTTTGGAGTGACCTGCATGATTGTGTTATGTGGCAGATTGTAGCAGCCTACAGGCAGCTTACTGTACCCTTTTCCTTGTTCAGTCTGGTGAGCGGGACATCAGTGTGTCTGACTATGGCGTGACCTATTACAAGTGTATCGGGCATGTTGTTTGTCCTTATGGGCTGTGACTGTTTGGCACACCAACTTTGTGTACTATGTGTTGCATAGTGGTTTCTTGGGTGTCTGCTTTGGAGGCATCTGTTGATTTGGTGGTTATTAATTATAGCCTCCTGGAATGTTTTTGTGTGTTTATGTATTTGGTTTGCAGTTGTGATAGGTCTATGTGAGTGGGTTTGTGGTGTGTGTGGTTACCTTCTCCTCCTGACTAGTTTAGACAGTACTGAGTTGAGTGAGCTCAGCCTCCAGTTTGGAGATGTGCTTGCATCTCTCACATATATTTGTATTTCTTGGGGGGTGGAGGGGGTTGTCTGTGTACATGGGGCAGGTGTAACATTGCCCAAGATTCACAGATTCAACTTGTTGTAGCTGGCCTTAGTGGATTTTATGACTGGCCATATTTTATTGCCATAATACTGATCAGAGATTACTTCCCTGTTTGGGTTTGCTCTATCATGTGGTGACTTCCTCATTCTCTTGCATGGTTTGGTAATGGCTGTGGTCCACCATGCCAGATGCCTGAGTGTATGGTATTGGGCCTTGGTTTTATTTGGGATTGCATAATCCATGCATCCCTGACTGTGTTCATAGAATGCATTTATAAAGGGTTCTGAGGTGTGGCCCATATTTTCCACAGGCACAGAGCCTTTAATGGATTCCATATCAGTTTGGAGGAGTGCAACATTTCCTTTACACATGTTTTTCACTTTGGTTTTCTGGACAGGGACTGTGGTCCGGCTGTGAATATCCAGTGTGATTACTCTATGGTCTGATCTTACCAGTGAGGAATACACTTCTCATCTGGCCATAGAGTACCCATGTTGTTGATTATCACATCCAGTATGCTTACCCCTCTTGTGGGAGTGGTACGTTGTTCCTGAGCATGTTGGTTTATGGATTCTAGGAACCTTTGGCCTAGGGTGTTGGTGCTGGGATAATGCTCCCAGTCTATGTTTGAGTATTTTCAGTCACCCAATATAATGTTGTTTGGAGAGCTTGATATTTCCATGTGTTCCGACGTAGGCCAAGTGCAGTTCCTGGCATTTGGAGGGTAGTCTGTAGCAGGCTACAAAATGTCAGGCAGCCACTGTTACTTGAGCATGGATAATCCATGCTGCTTCTTGTTGTGGTACCAACATGGAGGTGTGGTTATCCTTGACAATTATTGCTACTCACCCTCCTTTTCTAGTTTGTTCCATGTTTTGGGGCTGTAAAGCACAGTGTGAGGTGTAACCTGGTAGTGTTAGGGTGCTCTTGTGAGCCTTAACCCAGTTTTCTGTTACAGGACAGATATCAACATTCTCCATGCTGAGGGGAGTTTAGACTGCATGCATCTTTCAGTTTGGACATCTGGCATTGGGTAGCATTACATCTAGGTTCTTATCCCTTGTGATACCTATGGAGGTGGAGCATTGTGCCTTGCTCAGCATGTCATCCCAGGCTGGCACGCATTAGATCTCCTTTGACTACTGGCAATACTTAAGCCAATTATTGTAATTGATCATCTCATCTTCATATTCTGGCATCATGCCTGGTGAGGGTAGGATGTTAGACAGGGTCATCATGTTTGCATATACTACATGGTGTTACATTGCTTAACACATGGCAATCATGCCTCAGGTGGTGCTGCAGGGCTGTCTATGTTGGATGCACATACTACACTCCCTGTACATGTTTGATAGCAGGTTGTGTCAACTTAGACATCCGTTTTACTATATGTGTGAGTCAGAGAGAGGTATAATTTACTGGGTTTCTACTGAGCCAGTATATGTGCTATGCGTTGCCGCTTTGCCAAGGCCAAGGCATACTGGGCATGCCTCCTTCTGCCTACTGGGGCAGGCTCAGATTGTTCCTCCTCTGAGTCACGCTCTGCCTGTGATTGGCTTGGCAATGGTGGGGGGCTGTTTGGCCCAGCCCTATGCTGGTCCTGCTGCAGCTGTTTTCGCAGAATCATATTATGTAACATAGCACATACCATGACAGTTTGGGTACATGTAGTTGGTGAGTACTGCAAGGCTCCACCAGATGTGTCCAGGCACCGGAACCGTGACTTGAGCAGCCCAAACACACGCTCGATTACATTTCGTGTTTGTGCGTGTGCCTCATTATGGCGTTCTTGTTCAGGTGTGTGTGCATTTCTGATGGGTGCCATCAGCCACGGCTCCAGTGCATAGCCAGCATCCCCCACTAAGTGACCATGTGGGATGTCCCCATTGGCAAATGTCTGGTACAGCTGCGTCAGATGCCAGATATGTGAATCGTGGTAGCTTCCAGGGCAGCCAGCACACATATTCATTATTATGCCCTGGGCATCACACATGACCTGGCAGTTGATGGAGGGGAAGCCCTTGTGGTTAATGTAGGCCCTACCCCGCTCACCGGCTGGTGCTTTGATGCGTATATGCGTGCAGTCTATTGCACCCACTACCGCAGGGTATTCCGCTATTTGCTGGAAGAGACGCATATTGCTGGCCAATACCTCATGGGAATTGGGGAAATATACATGCTCACCGACATATGCCGACATGGCGTCCAGGAACTGGTGCAGTACCCTGGATGCTGATGCCTGTGATATCCCCATCATATCACCAGTTGGTCTCTGGAAGGTACCTGTTGCTAGTATTCTTAGGCCAACACATACCTTGGTTTCCACTGGGATGGGTTCCCCTCTGTTGGTTCTGTGTGTGAGGCGTGGCCTGCACAGCTCAACAATTTGCTGCAGGAGGTCTCTGTCCACTCTATAGTGCTCCACTATCTCCAGCTCATGTAAACCCTGGTAGGTGACCCTGGGCCTGTACACTCTTCTCCGTCTCCTCACTGTGGGTTGTCTGGCAGCATTTGCATAGTCACCACCCTCAGCAAGTTGCATATGTCTCCTTATAACAGCTATGGCAGCCCCTAGCATTTTTGGTCTGAGTGAAGCTTTTTCAGTTTTCACTTCTAGTAGCTTACTTCTCTGTTGCAGTGTCTCTTGAGAGAAACATTCTGCACTGTTGTTTGCAGTGTTTTAAGTGCTGGGCTGGGATACTGTTCTGCCTGTGTAATTGCCTGCTTCTGATTGTTTTCACCTGCTAGCTCTGCCAGTAATTTCTGCTAGCTTCCTACTATTTCCCATGCTTCCTTTTTCCCTTCTGTTTCCTCAGGGGGGAGCAATGTGCACACCAGCATAAACATGCTCACAGTGGCTAACACGTGCGCACACATGCTTAGACGGAATAGAATCTGTTTATTCAGGTTAAAACGTGTGCACACCAGTGCAAACAAGTTTACAGATGGTTAAACAGGCTCCTACATGCTTATTCTGCCATAAACGCGCACACTCATGCTTACACACGCGCACTCTGTCTTACTCGTGCTTCCCAGCATGCACATGCATGCATGCACGCCCAGCAAGAAACTTTGGTGTTATCCATCATGTACACCTTCCATTTCTTGGCTTTCCCATGCCTACTTGTTGACACTCCTCTTTCCATGATGTGTGACTGACAGCTTTCACATGCCACTGTGCTCCAATGAGCTGCATTCCTTTCATACATTCCCCCCTGTGATGTCACCTATCTCCTACTCTGTTGCTCCCCCTTATCCTACTTCTACACTGCACAGATTGTGCTCATTTTCTATGTAACAGTGCGATTCACTATCCTACCACTCATTTACATAGGATTGCCTACTAACACTTAGTTACATGTCTTACACTCCACTTCCCCCCTTAGCAACCCCTACTCGGTGGCCATGTTGTTTTACCCTGCTATTCCCTTCCATTGTATACTCATGCTTTGCATAAACCCACATTTGTGGGTTTCATATTTTTGTTTTTTGTTTTTTTTTATAGCGCAGCCGGTTTGCGCAACGCTGCGCTACGTTTAAACACCTGCGATCGCTGAAAAAAAAAATATTTTTATTTCATGTTTGCATCAGGGTACGTTGCCAGTGGGCACATATTTGGCCATTGGCATGCTGCCTGTGACATTTGCAACCTTTATTTGGAGCTGACATGGCTCCATTGTGTTATTTGCAGAATGGTACTCAGTTATTAACTGAGTACATTTCTGCAGATAACACGGCTCTTACACGGGCAAGTCTCTGCTTCCTGGATCACAAATTTACCTCATTTGCATGCCTTTCGGCTGCAAGTGAGGTAATTAGCATATCCATGCCCTGCCCGTGTAAGAGCCGTTTTAGGTGCTCTCTTACACGCACAATCTGGCTGTTCCTGGATTGCGATGGCTGCATGGAGTACTACACTACTCTTAGACTCCATGCAAGCCATCGTAAATCCTGCCCATTATGTTATTAATCTTTTGATGTGAAATTAATTATTTATGTGACATTTATCATGTGACTAATTTTATTATAAAAAGTGCTTGTGGGTGGAGTTCAAGCTGTTTCTGAAGAAGTTCACAAGTAATAAAGTGAAAAAAGCACTAGATTTGGTGTCCGTACTTTTTATGCAAGCTGGTAAGGACTTTGGTTTTCATTTGTTTTTATATATATAAATATATATATATACATACACACACACACACACACACACACACACACACACACACACACACACACACACACACATATATATATATATATATATATATATATATATATATATATCTACACACACACACACACACACACACACACACACACACACACACACACATATATGTGTGTGTATATATAAATATATATATATACATATATATATATATATATATATATATATATATATATATATATACTTACTTAGAGAGAGATAGGCCTCTCTGCTTCCAGGGCTTTTCTGCAATCCCTGTTTGATTATACCTTGTCCAATATGTCTGTTTAACCTGTTTGGAACATGGACTCAAGAATGGTCCTATATGAGTGAATTTCAATTAAAGATCCCACAAATTCCTCTTAATGTTAGAATCAAGAATGACTTCTGTCTGTTCAAAATTATGAAGTGTATCTGACAACAGTCTGTCTGAGAATCCAGCAGCTATGCATACATCATTCACAAATTATTAATAGCAGAACAGGTAGAGTTGAGTCCCTGCTGAAAGTCCAATGAGTGTAATTGAAATCCTCAGAAGTGCAGAAAGACACAAGTGAATATATGGGATATATACTAGATACAGGTTTACAATATCTGAGAGTACTCCGTCTATAGTGTGGCACAGTGATTTCAGAAATAGCCCTACACACATAACAGGGATATGGATATGGGGAATGCAGGAGGAATAGCATCCCCCCCCTCCACACACACACACACACACACTCAGCAACAAGTAAGACACATAGCAGCAAGTCTCAATTTACTCTATTTGTGTGTGAATATGTTCACACTGCCAGGACTCACAAATGTCTGATTTTGCACTTTTGTTAGGCAGTCAGGCACAGTGATTACAATAACCCTGATTCATTCTATTGGCAACTTAAATACTATGTTTTAATCCGATTTTTTAAAAATATATATTGCTATCATGATGTGTTGTTATTTACAGAAATACAGTCATGCTATTTCTATTGAGTACTTCTGTTTGTCTGTTGTATAACTTATAAAATTGTTATTAAGTTGCATGGTCATCTTCTTCTTTCAGCTTTTCCCAGTTAGGGGTTGCCACAGCAGATCACCTGTCTGCTCATGATTGGCAGTGGAGTTTTACGGTGTCGAGTTGCCAGCCTGGTGCCCAACCTTCCACTGAAGGCACACACATGCACACACCAACACCTAGGGCCAATTTGGAGTGTCCAATCCACCTAGAGCATGTCTTTGGGATGTGGGAGGAAACCAGAGCACCCGGAGGAAACCCACGTGACCACAGGGAGGACATGCAGACTTCACACAGAAGGCACCCCAGCCAAGGATCAAACCAGAGAACCTCTTGCTGTGAGGTGACAATGCTAACCACTGCACCACTGTGGACACCCTATTAAGTTGCATGGTCATAGCAGGCAGAATTTGTGGGATTCCTTGAATAGTATTGATGGCTTCTTTAGAGTTCCATTATCCCAAAAAATGTTAGAAAACACTGGCCTAGTATAACCAGTGGGAGGGAAGTATGCAGAGAGGAGATCAGGACATCTGGATACAGGGCCATCCAGACAGCTCAGTACGGCTTTTCTCAATGCCTTACACACTACCATGCCATTTCAAAATGTGTATTACATAGATACATATCTCTAGACTAGTGTTGTACAACAATGCATGCTAATCCTTGGCTGTAAACTTTATCCAGGATAGTCAGAGTGACAAAAATGCTGCTCCTGTATCCCCAGACAATTTCTCAGAGATCAAGTTCGCTAATCCAGTCAAGTTGTTTAGCTTGCAGTCAGTGTTCAATCCATCTTTGCCATGAAGTTGTCTATTATGAAACTAGCCCCTCAAACTTTTGAATACAAGTGTAAATTGGGTGTAAACACTAAGTCATCCATTATTGCGATTAATGATTTTAGAATTCACAGAAGTCCTGGTGTCTAATGCATTTTTATTTAGATATCGAATGCATGTTTGCAACATTTAAGTTCAACAATGTCCCTTAAAAGAAAAAGCCACTAGCATGTATGTAACATTTATACAAGGAAAATCCTCACATTAATTTGCTATTTGATGAAAAAAATAATTATTTAAATTCATCTCTTAATTTCACTTTCTCTCCTCCGAATGATATTCATTATATTTCCACTTCACATTCACTCTCTTCTCTAAGTATTCATATTTATTTATGATTCATCTGAATGCAAAATCAACTCCCTTTCTCAAGTGTTGCAAATTGTCATTTATCTAGTTAAAGTACTTGCAAGTCTATCATTTTCCTGCCTTTTGTGTCATATTGAGGAAAACAAATATTATGCAACTGCTATGATTTATCATGATACTTTTTACATTCAGCTAGGCCATAGTAATGTTAATCTTTACAGGTTTAGGTTGATTAAACCAAAACACCTTGCACATTTTAAACAATACATAAGCAAATATTGGCAGGAGAAATAAAAATCATGCTGAAGATTGGCTGGCTATAATACATACAAACAGGCTCAGACATTAATGATTTTCTGCTAAGATTAAAAAAAAAATCACCCATTTTTTTTGCCACAGGAGGGGGTATCACTGGGAATTCATGGCAGTGAGACATATGGCATCAGCACTTCGTATATGCTTGTTTTAATGACCGTCTCCACCTGTTCTTGGTTGTGGCTACTGGATCTGTCAGCTGGATCAGTGATGCTGACAGGGAGGTGAGAGAAGAAGAAAATATCATCAACAGTGCTGCATCTGAAGGTAGTAGCCAGTGAGATGAAGCTGAAAGCAAGCCCTCCCCCTCACCAGAATGCAAAGTACATCATCAAGGGGACCATGCAGTGGCAATACCTTGAAGAGATGCACCTCATCTCCTTAGTGCACATCTTTCAGATGACCAGATAATAGCCATAATTTAGCCCTTTAGTGTCAATGAACTGTATGATTCTGAGATTCAGCACATATCTTGCAAAGTCCAGACTATTCTTACCATAAAAGATAAGATAAGAAAGAAGCAAAGCCAGTTGCAGAAACATTTCTACATACATTAGTAATGTTTCTGTTTTTCATGGGCTGAGATCACGCTCACCAGATTACATCAATGACTGTATCCCTTTGATACAACCTTGATGGACAGTACAATTAGACATATTATCCTAACAAAAGGAGTACTGCTAAATATCAGCAGCATAACAGTAATGTAGAACATCTCTGCCCTTTATGATACATCTAAATCAGCACAAGAATAATAATAAATACATCTACCCTTTATGACATCTCTTAAGGATAGCATGTACACCATGAATAATAGGGCAAAAAACAATGTCTGCAGTACCAAGTAGCCAAATTAGCATCTGGTAGATGAATTCAACATCTGAAAACACTCACAGCTCAAGAGGTATGAGTCAAACCACTCAAGTACTGTTGGAGTAACACCACAGTAACAGCTGATCAAAATTCCATGATTCATGGTGTCAAAAGCTGCTGAACAGCCAAGACTGAAGATAACCTTTCACCTTTTACCTATAAGGTTATTAACCACTCTAATGAGGGCAGTCTTGGTGCTGTTTTAAGATCTAAACCACACTGATATGGCTGTAAGATTCCATGGCAGAATTTGCATTCTATATATGTAAACCATTTTCTCAATAATCTTCCCAAGGAAAATAAGGCAAGAAATTATGTGAACATTAACCCAGTTTGATGGTTCTAAAGAAGTCTTGTTCAAAACAGGGGTAAAAAAGTGGCATCATTACATGAGACTGATGGCCATTTGGTTGACTGGGTGGTCAAAATTGCTTTTTAATATAAGTTGTATTGCTAGCTTGTACTTACTGAAAGATAACTGCTTGAGTGAGACTGCTGTCCACTCTATTGGGGGATTTTCACTATTCCCCTGTTGTATAACCTTGGAGTTAGTGTGTGTATATATATATATATATATATATATATATATATATATATATATATATATATATATATATATGTGTGTTAGTTAGGAGTGGGAGGGGCATTTCCCCTCCTGCAAAAATGCTTACTTTGATCAATGTGGGCCTTTTTGCAGGTGAATTGAGTTTTACATCAGTTGTGAGCAAGCAGTTGAATTATTTCATCCATTTCTTTCTTTTTGTTCCTTCTTTATTAACCTAGTAAATTAATGACCGGTCCATAGATCCTTTTCAGACACAACCTGGGCCAATTACCAAAGGCAGAAAGCAACATAGTTACAGTAATTAATTTTAGACTATATAAAATTATTAATGATATACTAAGGCAGGTGCTCAGTCTAATAAGTGCATAATGATATACGACTGTGTGCATCTGAAAGCAGGTCATGATTAATAGACGTAGAGAACAGTAAGAATATAACAAGATGTACATCACTATAAGATCAAAAAGCATGGAGGAAGTTTTAGAGTTTAGCAAAAGCATCATTTGTGCATCTGCTCCTGTTATTGTTAAACACTGCAGTCTATCACCTGATAGAAAGACATGGTGACAAGTCCATTAACAGTGTATCTCCTAGCACCAGCTAAATGATTGGTAGCTGACAAACCTTTTTTAATAGAGCTGCTATTGGTTATTGACTGACATGTACCTCCCATGAACAGGATTGGGAAGAATGCATGGATTTCCTATGCCAGTGAACACTAAAGAATGCATAGGACTTATGTCTGGGAACCTTCCAGAGACAGACAGAGACATGTTGTGCATATCACAGGCATTGACTCACAAAATACCTAATTTATTTATTTGTATTTATAATTTGATAACTAGATAAATGAAACAGACTTTATTGCTCTTGTCTTGTATATAGCATTAAAAACTTCGCTATTCAGCGAAAATCATTCATTTATACCAAACAAACAGTTGAAATCAAGCGCTTGATTTCAACTGTTTGTTTGGTATAAATGAATGATTTTCGCTGAATAGCGAAGTTTTTAATGCTATATACAAGACAAGAGCAATAAAGTCTGTTCCATTTCAACGTTTCTCCAACGGTCTGGTTCTTCGAACAGTGGAAGTGTTGCTTTAGTGTACATTGCTTCGTTTTCGTTTTAACTAGGTAAATGAGTCAATCTACTGACCCTTTTCAGTCATGACCTGGGATACAAATGTATAGAAACAAATATCCATAAGTACAGTACAGTAATCAGTAAGCCAAGTTCAGAAAGTCGAAGAAGTACATATAAACTCTTACAATTGTTTACAAAATTTTTCAAAGGGTATTGGTTGGATGAATAGTTTGTTGAGCATATTAGCAAGTGTTCTGAAAGGAGATACACCTGCATTCTTTCTGCAAATGTTGTTGAAGATTCTTCTTGAAGGTTGACAGATTTCACAGGTTTTTTTATGTCTGCAGGTAATTTGTTCTATATGTTAGTTTCTACTCTTGAGAGGCTTTTTATCCAGTAGTATGTTTAAAACAAGGTCTGACTGGTGTGAGTACATTTTCTTGGCTGCTTTTGAGGGAGTAGTTTTATTCTCTCATTTGGAATAACCTTTTAATGGGAGGACAATAGCTGAGTAAAAGAGTTCCTCATTATGCTAGTACAGTCCTCAGTACACTACTTTCATATATGGATGGGCATACCTATTTTCCCAATACACTAGGGAAGAGATACATCACTATGTATAGCTTCTATGACATGACCCATTTCACTGTAGATTGTACATATGTGGTAATAAAGGTCAACCCTGGTGTCTGTGGATTATGTTGTGTCAAAAGGAAGAGTTACCATTCCATTAATTGTCAGGTAATGTGCAACTCACAAGTGCTGGTAACCAGTGTGTTCTCACATTACCCTGGAAATGACCATGATTCTCAAGTCTAGCATACAGGTCATGTAAAGCACCATGTTGTGTGTAGTGAACTTGCAGTTTGTAAATGTAGGTATTATGTTAATTAGACATATACAGAAACAGAGACAGTGTGTACAAATTTCTCATCCCCATATGTTCCCACAATGTTTCAAGTGATGCCAGCTAACAACTGAAGCCCTTGTTGATATCTTAATAAAGATCTTGAACCACAAATGCTTTTGTCATTAATTTAATTACAACACCAGAAGAAGAAATTATAGAAAAACTCAGGATTTAAATCTCTATCAATGCCTGATGGAACTTCAGAAACACCAAGGGGACTTTTATTTGGTTAGGTAGGTCACATGTAATTTTTCAATTTGTTGTACACGTTAACTACCTGGTATCTCTCTGCCGAAGGCAACAAATGGTAAATGAATAAATAAAACACAAAACACACTCTGCATTATTTGAAGAATAAAAGAAAAGAAAGCCCATTGCAATAAATTATTAAAAAAGGGTTTTGCTAAGAAAGAAAAAAATTTAGTGCTGTTTATCTTCTCAGGTCTTAGGTTCATAGGTACTTACTGGGCTACTGATCTGCCTTTAGAAACTTAGCCATACATTCCTATGAAGTTGTTTAGCCCTTATACCTTAAATACAAATAACCTAGGAAACGAGCAGAACATTTACATGCTGCCCCTATCCACGAGGAACAAGAGGGTAAAACTAGGGTTACTTTGTATCTATTTGTCCAGATTACATTTGAATAGTGTAAGAGAAGTACTTTGTTATTTAGACCCATAGAAGCAGTGGTCTTGACCTTAGATACTGCCTTGAGGACTTGTTCATGGAGATTTGAGGGAGGGGTGTAGATAGGAGTAGAGTATATGGGAATGCGAGGGGTGTGAAATTAGAGCTAAATTTATCTGCTAGTAGACTGGCTATGACTTCTGGATCTGAGTATGTGATATCATTTACTATTGGCTCTGCATAGTATTTGGCAATGTTTCTAAGCTTTCTAACATAGTTAAAGAAGGCTTTTTAGTTGTCTTTTGCTTTGGTGGCTATTTTACCTCATATCTGGCTTTGGTTGTTTTGATCACAGTTCAGACTTCCCTGCTACATTTAGCAAAGACTTTTTTGCTTCTTGAGAGTTACACTTATTTTCCTATACAATGAGTTGTTTTAATAGCCTATTTATATTTGTGCTCCACCAAGGAGGGACTATTTTTGAATTTGCCACTGTATTTGTGCAGAGATGGATATATGCATCTATGCAACTATTCACATGTGCATAAAATTTGATGGCAAGGGATTACACATAAGCAGTGGGGTCACTGAGTTGGAAGGGGATGGTGAATTTAGCCAGGTCATCACTCAGACTCAATAAATTAGCCTTGGCCTAATCTCTGAATACTGAGGTATTGTAGGATGTTTCTGGCTCCTATCCTAAGGTGAATGCAACTGATCTGTGGTCTGATTTGACCTGGGAGGAAGTTACAATTGGTAGGGAGCAGAGCTATCCCATATTGGGGAGGTCATTATTTCCTAACCTTTCCAGAGATCGGCAATTGCTAGGAAAGTTAGGAAATAATGTCCCTCTGTTCCTTCTCTTACCAGGAGCAAAACAGAAGCACTAATTCCAAGCCAATTTCTATGAAGCAGTTCTTATGCTTCCTGGTGATTAGCAGTCTAGTTACAGATTGTAAAAGTGATTCCTGAGAAGGAGTTTCTAGGCTGTCTATTGATTGATAGTCTAGTCCCTGATGTTGCAAATTTTTAAAGTACAATGGAAAAAAGTGGTTAATACTCTGAATATTGCACTCTGCACCACTTGAGCGGGATGATATGAAACAGAGGCAAACTCCTGCTTTAACCGTCTAAGGGAAGGATTTACCCGTTTGCTCTTTCAATGCTGAATGATGAGATGAGACTGGGAGGAGCTTCCAAAGTCAAAGTTAGTTATGGGGCAGGCAGCTCAGAAAGAAAAAAAAAACACCAAGTTTGAAAGCACAATATGGAGTGGGATGATAGGTGGGAATAACCCAGTGCATTCAAACATCAATAATAGTCTCATAGAGCTTGGAGTTAAGTAAGAATGCGGCTAAATAAGAAATTCTATTTCCCTCACTAATTAGCTAGATTCAATTCCTTTTCAGGCAGCCTGTGTGTTCTTTCTCTGTGGATGGCTTGGCATTTAAAATGGCAGCACAGCCACATAAACTACAAATACATAGCAGTTAGTGTAGTAAGCATTTAAATGAGGATAAGCTAGCATAGTAGGCATTTAAATGAGGATAAGCTAGCGTAGTTAGGCATTCAAATGAGGATAAGCTAGCGTAGTAGGCATTCAAATGAGGACAAGCTAGCGTAGTAGGCATTCAAATGAGGATATGCCTATCTATGAATTGCTGTATTTCAGTGACATGCATGGACATGATGATACACAGCTAGGTACCAAAACAAACTGTCCCTATTCCATCTCTGACAGCTTGCTCATATTCCCTTCATATGTGCGTGAAGCTTCAAGGTGGAGCTTGGTTGCACAGCTGTTGATTTAGAGATCATTCTTCGAGTCACAGGCTACCATGTTGTGTTACATGATATTCTTGACAATAGCTGCCAGTGCTAATGTCCTATGGAGATTTCCTGCCTGATGTGTTAAGGAGAGCAAAATTGCATTCTTTCTGCTACACGGTCAGTTCAGGGAGTGGCTGTTAGGGCCATGTGGGAGTCTATTTCAGAAAGAGGATGCCTGATTCAACCTGTCTGAGCTTTTGAATGAAGCTACTGGAATCCCCAGGACCAGTGTGCAGTGCACACAATGGTGTGATGACCTGTAGTGCCACGACTATAAAATGATCTACAGCAGCAGAAAGCAGAGGTTAAACAGGAATGTCACAAATTATAGTAAGTGTTTGGCATAGATATAGTTTCCAAACTCTATTTTTTTTTATTATTCAGACCAGTGCTTCCAATAAAGGGTAGTCCCACTGACAGATGCCAAGACACACCAGGTGCCCTACTGTGGGGGAACTGTACCGGTACTGAGCCTGTTGTTTTGCTATGTTCCATGACACATCTTGAATGTTGATGCTACTTCTTTTTCATTGTTTACAAAGTTTCTGCAAGATACTGTGAATTTGACATTTTTGATGCAGTTGTTGGAATCTGTTCAAGCCTTGCCTTTTTTTTTAGGCAGCTTTGTTTACATTTTTAAATTAATTTTTGCAACTCTGCCATAACTGAAGGAGGTTATGACTGACTAGTGCTACCACTTTTCTATTAAAGCTGCCAACATTTGTAACACAAAGATTATCTTTAAACTTTTAAACATCTGGCAAAACATTAGAATAGCAACGAGTTTTAAAATCTATAAACAAAACAAGGTAACTCAGTTAACACAAAACCCTCCTGTTCATAGATGGTTGTCAGCATAAGCCTATGCTCTGTGGAGTGTATATTAGTCAAGTTTTAGCCTAACTTCCTCAGTTCCTAAATCCTAATGCAAACGCATGTTATAAAGCCAGTAGGCGCACCAGTTTGGTCTAGCTTGTCTTGATTGTTTACAGATGCGTGCAGACACAATGCAAATTTGATCTTTACATCCTGCATTTATGGTATTTCCAACTTTTAATGCACCACACATTAAATTGTTGCTTAACTGATGAACATATTAATAAAGCTCATTCATCATTGTATTTTTTGATGTATGACATACATGGAAGCAAAGCTGTTATGCACATTTTAAGCATGTTATCTCATCAGTGACCTTATTGAATACTTTTTCAGTTTTAACTTCAAATGAAGAATGACTTGAGAATTTCAAAAGTGAGTTGTAATCAGGCAAACTGACTTCACTCTAAAATGAACCTTCTGGGTTTAATGATTAATCATTTTTTTTTCTGAAAAATATAGTTGTTCTATAAATAGCATTAATAGTATGTTGACCAATATAGCAAAATGATTTGATTTTCCATACATGAGACAATTTTAATTTCTGCTTCCTGAGAAAACAAAATAGTATAGACATTGTAGCCATATCTTATATGCTGTGAATAATATTATAGCTATATCTGGTATGCCTTGAATATGCTACACTAAAAACAATAATTCATTCCATTACAGCAAATGCTGGTAGCACTATTAATGTTAGGGAACTCTCCCTGGCCTTAAGTATGAATCATAACTCAACTTGTGTAGTTTTATTTTACACTAAGAGGTCCCTTTGTTGCTATATATATATATATATATATATATATATATATATATATATATATATTCCCCAAAGACAATTTCCAGCACTCGAATGTAGGAGACATAGGCAACACAAAGTTCAGAAGCTCAAAAGCTCAAGGCTTATATATATATATTCACGCTAGGATTGAAGGTAAATATATCTTATTGCATAGTGCTGGCTTAATAACACAGCTATATACAAAAACCTACATATCAATATGTCAGAAGATATCTTCAAAACATTTTATTTTATTTCTTATAAAATATTTGTATGCTTTTGTTTCCTCCTACTTGATTTTTAATATTGTCATTGTGGAACATGTTTAAAAAAGCTAAATAGCATTAAACAGAATAACAACTTTAAAAAGTTGCCAATAATGGGGTGAAACAGTGAAGATAATTTGATTAACCACGGGATTCAAAAGATGCAGAAGCCTTCCCTAAGAAAGGTTCTGCATCACCGTAACTTATCTGATTCATAGACTGTTTTCTAATATAATCTTCCAGTGACAGTGGCCATTGCATGAAGAGCTAGGGAAGCTGAATGCAACTGCAGCAGTCCTGAGGATCAACTAATGCTACTTAGCTTTATGCTTTGCACAGGAAATGTCTTCAGATGAATCACTCTACTGTGTTATTATTTTCATAGGGGGGAATGGTGTGCAACCATTCATCCCTGCCAGACTGATTTTGGATTATACTGTGACCACAGGTATGTATAGTGGATCTATGTGTGTGCTTTGCATGTGGTTGTATGTAAGCATGTCTGTAAGGGCTTGAATGCTACTAAATAGATGTGTGTGTGTGTGTGTGTGTGGAGATCATGCATGTAGGAGTCTGAGTGAACAATGCCCAGTTTGAGTATATCAGTAGATGCTTGTCTGTGGGGGCATGGATGTGTGTGTGTGTGTGTGTGTGTGTGTGTGTGTGTGTGTGTGTGTGTGTGTTTGTGTGTGCTCACATGCTCACTGGGGTACCTATACTACTATGATACATGGGTTGGTAGGGAGAACATTAGCATGGTCAGGTCTGACAGCACACTGTTCAATTCAGAGATCTAGGAATTAGCCACTAAAAATGTGTACTTCTGAGTAGATTTACATTGTCTCTGAAATGGATATATATATTTTTTTGTCATGCTAGTTGACTTCCCCTTTAACAAATTAACACCTGTTGCCAGAATTACTCTGAATCCTCTTCAAAGACTTCATTACTTGTGATAAAACGGCTTTTACTTTGATTTTAACAAAATAAAAAAAAGTCTCATTTGGTCTTCATTGCTTCACTCCACTCTTGGATTATTTTTTTGTTTTTCATTTCAGGTTTACTGAATATAAATTAGTTACTAACTGGTATATACATCCTAGTGTGAATGTGTGTGTGTGTGTATACGTCCGCACATATGCATTCAGTTCTATTACTAAGAGTGCCACTTGCTAAACATATGTACTGTTTTCCATACAAAAATCCAAGTCAGAAATAAGTGTGAAACAGCAAATTGTGTCAAAACATATGGTGAATTCAACAGTATTTTTATTGTTTTAAAAATAAAATTATTAGTAAAATGTAACATAATAATCTGTAATAATTGTTGGCAACAATAAACATATCTCATTACATACACTGCATACTATACCAAGCAGAAGACTATACTGCACCCAAAGGCTGCATGATGATAGTTATTTAATTTTTCTAACAAAATAGGCGCTGGTTTTGAAAGTTCAGTAAGGTAGTGCAGAGTTACAAGATGTCTAAATCACTACTCCTGGGGCTTCATGCCTTACTGTACACCCCATGTATGTGACAAACATAGATTCCTATCACACCCTATAGTACCATTAATATGATGGATTAAAAGTGATCTTATAATCTAGTTATACTTGTGTAAAACTGGTCAAATTGCTCTTTTAACAGACCTGATATCAGCTTTTATTGGATTCATATATTTTGCTAAATGCCCCCCACCCACACACACACACGCATTTCTTTCTCATCAGCTTCTTGTAAGGATAGACTGGTGGTGAAATTATGATTCTGCAAGTTTTTTTACTAGACATAGAGATAAGACTGCAGATCATATAGCTATTTTTTATTCTGATTATCATATAATTGGCTTTTTTTTGGCTGCAGCATTTCTTGATACATTTATCTTCATTATATTACTTAGCTTTTAAATCTCTTGTCAATATGCTCATTTTTTGGAAGTACTCAGAATGTCAGCCTGCTCTTATACACCTTTCTTTTCCTGATTTAATGGGACTGACGTCAGTTGTTATCTGCTTCACCTTTTGTGAAAATTCTCAGATTTAATGAAAACTGAAATTTTGAAAAGCACCCATAGTATGAGTAATGAGGAGAGTGGATACTTGAAAACTAAAGTGCTAACTCAGTCTAAAGTGCAAACAGTAGCAAAGATGGATGAAAATATCCAATACAAATACACAGCAGTATATCTAATTGCACACATTGATCTGGTGACCAGCAGTATTGAAATGATATTTGGTACTGGGACACCTTGTTTTCTGTTGTGTTAGTATAAACAGATAATATACAAGCCTTTAGGGACCTGAAGGAATATTCTTTAGTGCCTTCTTGAGATGTTTCTGTTTTACTACTGTATACCTGCTTGTTAGTTTATTCTACTTATAACCGTGAGCCACGTGATGCAACTGTAACAGGTATAAAAGGATGAAGTTGTTAATGACATAAAATGAGATACCACAGTCTTAGAGTTAGTATATGTTCCTTCATTTCTGACTTAAGTTCTATCTTTTCTGAAAATTCTAATCACGATCCTTGGACTGTCCACTGGCATCCATATGATGGGAGAGGGCTTTAGGGTGTCAAATGCCAAGACTGGGCCCTTCTTCAGTAACCTTTTATCTTTTATTTAGATTCTGAATCCCCTCCTTTCATGGCAAGTAGTTAAAGGGTTTGATGCAAATGAGGAGGCATTCAAACTGTTTATTCAACATAATTTTTTCCCTAAAAAATGAACAGACTTCACTGGAATTCAGAAGTAAAATAGAAATGCAAAAGCAAATAAAGCACTGTCCTCTAAAGTTGTGTACCTAAAATGTTAATGCACCTGTACTAGAAAATTCCATGGATGTGTTTTCTTTCTGTATTGTTTTCTTCAGTAAATGAACAAAATGAAACAATGCAATTAAGTCATCCAGTATGCAGTATATTAACAAAATAGGAGACTTAGGTTTAAAAGAAAATGATGACATTTCATCTCTCATCAAGCCGTCTGAACTCAGTAAGGACTAAGCCAAAGTCAAACTAGAATAATGGCGCCCTAATCTTAAAATTTTGTGATGGCAGTAAAGTATTTAAACAAAGAAACCACAACTGCCAAATTCATAAAACAGAAGTTTGTGTTTGTTTTTTGATCCATAGATTGTTATTGCAACCCAATGGACTTCAAAAAGCTTGATTGGTGTTATTCTCAAGTATTTTATATATCCCAAACATGTGTCAAGGTTATTTTTTAAACAACTAATAAAACATGTAATTTTACTGCTACAGCATTGAATTTCAAAGGAGAGGTATATAATATGCTTGACCATGTAATTCATGTTTATTGCCATTATTTGGTTACTCTTATGTCACCCACTTCAGCCGTGTGTTCTAGATACAGCTGTTTGAACAAGAAAAGGCCAAGGTCACCTTTGAAAACTTTGTTTGCTGCTTAATATAATAGTATCTACAATAGGTTTTATGCATAACATTTGTTTCTAATGCTTAGCGTATTACCTGCCATGAATTTCTGAGCTTTCTTCTAGTTGTTAGAGTAGTGAGTATAACATTTAAAAGTCCCTTGCAAGTTTAAATACATTTGTTAGAGAAAATACATATAAAGCCAAGCTTATTACTGCACAAAAGTGTGTCTTTTCTATACACATATTACTATAACAAACTGCTGTTGTGTTAAGTGCTAATACTTGCATCCCTAACTGTACAGTGTGTGGCTGACTGCTGCTGCTCTACCATTTGCACACAGCAATGCTTAAAGGATGGCACAAAGTTAAAAACTATACTTTTTTTGCCAGGTAGCAGTCTCCTTGCTCCACAATAATGAAGTATTAATGAGTCTTTTTTATCCTTTTCATATCTTATTGTGCATTGACTCCTTTGCATATGAATTTGTCATCACCAAAAAATGCATATTGTTCTTTTCAGATATTTCACAATATCATCTATAAAGGCATTATCAATGGCAGGGAGAAGCACAGACCACAGCAGCAATTAAACTTACACCTGTGTGGAAGCTGTCCACAATAACCCTCTTTTGCTTGTATGCAGCGTATAGATTTCCCTGCACTTGGCTTAAGTGCTGTCTTGCTCTTTGTGAGAGGAGGGGTTAAAGCATCTTCTTTCTGGAAATCTGTCTGAAAGGGGTGAAGTCCACTTGCGCCTTTACTGATTCTCAAGCTTCTATTTCACATTTGGCCACCTGTATTTTAAATGTGCACAGTTGTGCTGGTTGGCTCTTTTTTTGTGGATCAACTCCACGTTATGTAGATTTGAAATGTGTACCATTCCATTTTCCAGTTTTGGAAGACATTTATTTGGACCTTTGCTTCTTTTACAGAAAACTGAGACTTTCATAATTTTTTCTCATTCTGATGAACAGTGCACTTATCTTGAGCAATAAATTATTACCAAGTATGAATTTCAGGTAAATGTTTCTTAATGGACATGTCTTCTTATAGTTCATCATATTCTTTTGTCGATTAACCTAGAAACGAAAATGCTTATGTTTAAGACAGCATAGCTGATGATGCTGGCAACAATTTTGTTCTTTTTTTGTTGTATTTAATGAAGGCTAAAAACATGCAACATTGTATCATAATCATACCTGAAATATATAATGATGCCATCAATGCTTTTGAGAATGTGTCTAAAAGGGGAGACTAGCTTCTTTCAGGTTTTGCAAATGACCTTGTAGATACAATTTGTCTAGAAAAGAATACCACAAACTGCAAATGTTGATTCCTTAAAAAAAGTTCTTCTGTTCAGCAGACAAAAGTGACAACACTGCATAACTCTCAACTGTAGGGCTATCTGCAGAATGACTAGAGGTTCGACTCTTATGTTTGGTCTGCTCCTCAGAAAGCTTTTGTCCTTGGAAAATCAATAGCATACTCTGGGGATTTCAGTCAGTAAATGCTAACATCCATTTGTGTTTCTGACTTTATATCCCTCAGAAAAGATATGCTACAACAAATCCTGTAACACCAGCAACTTTTTCAGTTTATAACAGTGATATTTCACATATGCCCCTGTTTTTGGGCCTCTGTCCCCCAATTATGTCAGGCTTTGTCCAGATATCATGCAGTAAGAGGTTGATAGCTATGGCATACCATTATTTAGTGCCTTCATTCCTGATATCATCCCAGTAATGTAGCAGAATGCCAGACATGTTATGAGGGAGAGGGATATATATGACAACAAAGCCCGGACATTCTGTGGGAATCTGTACAGTTGAGAGGTCTGCAACACTGTTGTGCTAATCAGACAAATGTGTTAAACAGAAAGTATTCTACCATTTTAAATAAAACTAGTGAGTCTGAGTTATTGTGATGTAGTCCTCTCACTGAATACATTAATGAGTTATTAGCGTTACATTAAAGGGGTGGCCTGCACCTCTTATTGCATGGTTTTCACATACCAACTAGAACTTTTGCTTCCCCACAGTGCCAGTGTAGGCAAAGATAAGCATATGAACACACCCACCTAACAAGTTCCACTTTGAAAAATATCAGGTTGCTCTGCTCAATGTTAGGAGCTTAAAGAGGAAAATATCTGAACTTCAGGCCTGCCTAGACCTCAAAGATATTCATTTTTGTGTAGTTACCAAGACTTAGTTTCAGAACAGCAGCAGCACTTCCTGGTTAGCTGGGCACTTAGCCTGCCATGCAGTGGGGCATACCAATTTTTATTAAGAACCCTATTGTCACTTATCAAATTTTGCATAAAGCCAGCATAGAACCTACAGAGGTTATAGTGCATTTCAGCAAAACCACCTAAAACATTTTTGCTATCTACAAGTCAGCTTCCATCTATCTTCATAATATATTGATTATCTAACTCAGTCTGAAAAGCTGCCCATTTAGCCAAATACTCAGTTAACCTATACAATCACCAACCAACAAATTTCCTCAGATATTATTTGAGTTTAGTAAATACTTCTGGCTAGGAATTCCCTATGCCTTATCTAGTTTATCTGTTGTGGATATCCCATCAGGCCAAAGGATGTCCTTGTCCATCTTTACTCCTCCCTTATAAGACCCATCATCATATATAATATATATATATATATATACTTAAAAACCCAGAGGGCTGATGAGGAAATAAAAACCCAAACACCAGTTTTGTATTTTGAGTGCTTTTGTTTGCTGTGTTTACTTCTTGAACGTCATCAGAAAATACAAAACGCAGCACAATGGTTTAGGATATAAATTCTGGATTAACACAAATGATTAGTGTTTAAATTGAATCATTTGAATACATTCATTAGAATAAACCCACAATAACGCAAATGAGCATGACATCAACCTTTAACTATTCCATTTGAGGAAACATTTAATGTTTAAGTTCCCATTTAGGCCAGGGAATGTGTCTGCTTTTAACCTGATTTGCCATTTAATTTCTTTGACTTCTAGGAGTGCATTGGTCTCTCCTGTGAAATCACTGATCTGTTCAAATACAAGAAAATTAAAGCCCATGCAGCTGGGACAGTGTCTCCCATGTCTGGCTAAGGCATTTTTGGGTCAGACAATATACTTATATACACATACATTTTCACAAAGGAGATAACATCAAAAGCTACAGAAAAACATAAAAATACAGAAGGTAAAAAGAAACATAAAATGATAAAGACAAAATTTCTTACTAATTAAGGCCAAAATAAGTGTGAAAGGCAGTCAGAAAACCAAAGGCTGATGTGAGAAAAAATGTAATTTTAGTGAAGAAAATAGATAAACTATTTCATATGTATTTAAGGGAGAAAAGAGACAGAGGGTGGCCACTAAAACACAGAAAACAGATTGTCATAGATTCGCAGATATTACAAAACCACTGAGTCTCAGGTCCATTCTCACCTTGCTAGTACTCTCCTTAAGGCTGCACCTCCTTTCTCCAGGAGGGCCATACCAGTCAGCCTTGGAGTAAATTTTTTGACATCCATTCATTCATCAAGTTTATGTTTAAAGGAAGACAGGGAGCCACAATGATTAACTAACTCAAGCCTATAATGCCTATTTTGCATACTTCCACTTCACACCTATGCCTCCTTATGGTGTCAAGAACTTTTTTGGGTGTCTGGCTTCTTTAAATAACCTTTAACCCCTCCCCATACTACACAACCCCCTTCCCCCATACTTCCACCCCTAACCCTTTCCCTAACCCTTTCCACCAATCATGCAACTCCACCACTATGTTTACTACACTGTTCTATCAGGCCTTCTAATCCTGGCCTACTAAGCCTCTGACCACCATTATGTCTGCAATAATTTCCACTGCCCTCAGACACAAACTCTTGCCAATCTACCCCCCTCCCAAACCATATAGCTACATCTGTCCACACTTATACAACATCTCCTACTCTTTTCTTTACCCTTCCAGACATACAAAAACCATACACACTCAACAACCCACTTTCAGATACCATCAGGCCATCACCAAACTAAGAAACCTCCTACTACATTCCCTTAGACATATCAAATGACTAGCTGACATCCATCCCAACCCAGGTCCCAACAATGATTTATACTCCTCTAACCAAACTCCCACCAGGCCAAAGTATCATACTTACATACTTATTAGCTCCAAATCTGACCTTCTAATAACTAACTTCAACCTTAGAAGCCTACTAAACAAAATTAGTGAATTTCAAGCTGTTCTAGCCACATACTCTCCTGACATAGCTGTTATTACACAGACCTGGTTAAAACCTCATATCAAGGACTATGAAATTACTTTCAACAGCTATAACATTTTAAGACATTTAAACCAAAAGGGGAGGTGGTATAGCAATAATGTTTAAAGACTCTCTAACCCTAGAAAAACTAAACCACACACATCCAGACATTCCCATTACGGAGCTTCTTATCACCCGCTCACCTGGCTCCTATTAAATTCTTATAAAACCATACTTATCATAGCCACATACCTGCCCCTGGTAATAACCTTCTCAGCACTGAACTCCTCCCATCATGGTCTGTCTGTACTTTTAATCAGGAAACCATCATCCTAGGTGACTTTAACCTCGACTGGCTCTCCTGCTCCTCAGACTCCCCGGCTAACTTTATAAACCTGTATAATTTATCACAAGTCATAACCTGTCCCACTCGCAGAAACACTCTAAAAAAGAATCACTATTAGACTGGATATTAACCAACAAGCCAATCCTGAGTGACCAAGCTGGCTGTCTTCTTATCAATCTTAACGACCATGCCCCTACATTTTTACTTAGGAAACATTTCTACTTGGGAAAAGAATTCAAACTCAGTATGAAAATCACTTCAAATACATCCACAGCAAGAAACATTTCTCACCTGAACTATTTAATTCATTACTTAAACACTGTGATTGGTCTCCTTTAAAAAGCTTAAACCTAGACCTCTCAGTTGAATACTTTAACAACAAATTTCTTGAAACACTAAAGAACCTAGCCCCCACCAGGAAAATACAACCCAAACACAAACAACTACCATGGCTTTCCCATGATGCTAACCAACCAATTAAACAAAAAGGTAGAGCTAGAGCCCTGAACCTAACTACCAAAAACAAATCTGACCTCACCTCTTTTCAGCAATTAAGAAACCAAACCAAGAAAAAATTAACAGTGATAAAAAAAACTACTTCCAAACCTCTCAAAAAAAGTTTCTACACAACCCACAAAAATTCTGGAAAACAGTTAACTTCCTCCTCAACCCTGGTAAACCCTCCAACTCCTCTCCTTCCACAACCAATACCCTCATACCCTTAGCCTCACAGTTCAACTCTCACTTTATTAATTCCATCTCTTCACACCTTCAAAACCACAAACAGCCTCTCACACTCCCCTCCATTACCTCAAATTCCACTTAACTCCCTCTCTTTTAAACCATTTCAAACATTCTACATATGAAAACTCCTAAGTAAACTAAAACCTTGTTGCGTAGCTGCAGATCAATTACCAAACAAATTCCTAAAAAGTTTTGCTTCATCTATTGCCTACCCAATCTCAATACTAATCAACTGCTCAATCTCTGAACAATACGTGCCCCTCCTCTGGAAAGTTGCTCACATCATTCCACTTCACAAGGAGGCCCCTCTTGAGACATCACCAACTACCGCCCAATAGCCATCCTCCCACCCATAGCCAAAATCCTAGAAAAATGTATTCACCTACAACTCCTCAACTACCTTACCTCTAACAACCTGCTGTCCGATACTCAGCATGGTTTTAGACCCCAGTATAGCACTAACACAGCCTTGTTATACTTCACCAATACCATTCCACCTTATGAACAATGGACAACTAGTCTCTGCAATTTTCCTGGACATGTCAAAAGCCTTTGACACCATTTCACAGCAACTACTACTTAATAAACTCACTACTTACAATCTCAGTCCAGCATCCCTGACATGGTTTTCAAGTTATCAATCAAACCGTCAGCAGGCTACTAAATGGGAGAACAAACTCTTCCCACTACTGCCAGTATTCACTGGTGTACCACAAGGTTCCATACTTGGCCTCCTCCTCTTCATCAGATTTACTAATAACCTTAAAACAGCAACACAACTTGCCTCAGTCATCCAATCTACAGATGTTACATCTCTTATCTGCTCTACCCCTTTCCCAAAAAACTACAGGAAAAAATGCAAAAAGCCTTCCAAGAAATTAAAACTTATCTATCCAACAACCAACTCATGCTAAACCCAAACAAGACTAAATTAATCATCTTTACAAACAAATCTACCAAGACCAACTACCTATCCCTCTCTATTCACTCCTCAAATGGTACCAAGATTAAACCTACTAACCAGGCCAAACTCCTAGGTATCACAATAGATGATCATCTCAAATTTGATAATGACATTTCCCTAACTATCAAAAAAGTTAATTCTAAACTCACTGCTCTTTATAAAGCCAAACCCTACCGAACACCCCAAGCCAGGCTAGCCACAGCTAGATCACAGCTTCTCTCCACACTTCTCTACTGCTCACACATATTCACCAACTTATGCAAGGCCGACCTGTACAATCTTGAATCCTGCTACATCAAAATCACTAAGTTTGCCACTAATCAACCCCATGGGCAGTGCAGTGGTGCAGCAGTTAGTGCTGTCGCCTCACAGCAAGAGGTTCTCCGGTTCGATTCTTGGCCGGGGTGCTTTCTGTATGGAGTTTGCATGTTCTCCCTGAGTTCACGTGGGTCTCCTCCGGGTACTCCGGTTTCCTCCCACATTCTAAAGACATGCTTCTGGAGCATTTTTCCCCGGACCTCCACTGAAAACAGGATCTGTGGAACCTAGTCGGACTTTCCCGGTCAACAAATGTTAAATAAATAAATAAAATAAAAAAAATAAAATAAATAAAAACCCCATCATTGCTCCTCTCTCCTACAACTAAACTGGCTGGAACTTCCAAACCTTCTAACCTTAAACCAACTCAACATCACCCACAAAATCATTAATGACCCACATACCTGCCCTGCAATCTCAATCCTTCTCCAACCACAGGTATATTGCAGCCCCCTTAGGTCTTCCAATGGCCAGTACTCAAAATAACACAATCGCATAACTACCATGGTGACTCCCTCTACTCTAACAAAATAGCTAAGTCCTGGAATGCACTTCCCCCAAACATACTATGCACTCCCTGCTACTTTTCATTTAAAACAAAAATAAAGGAATATATGTTTATTTATTTTTATTTTATATTTGTTAACCGGGAAATTCCGACTGGACCAGGTCCATTTTCAGCAGAGGCCCGAGGAGAAAAGCTCTGGCATCTATTTGTACAAAGAAATTACAACAGGTATAATACACAAATAAGATGTAGTAAACAGGTTACAACATATATGGTGAACACCGTAATATAACAAGAAATAACTAAAAACACTCCAAGTAAATTATGGTGTAGAAAATAAGTAAAATGACAATGTCAGTTATACACTGGTAAGAGAAAAAAATATATTAAGCAAATTCTACAGTTAAAAGTTCAACTTTTGAAATGAACAAGCAGGCAGGTGATCAGAGATCAAGCAGCTGATCAGAGAGCAATTTGGAGAGTTAATAGCAGTATGGTTAAGGTTATGTCATACAGGGACATAACCAGGTACTAAGGAGATGTAATCTGAGGGAGTTTTTGAATATAGAGATGGAGGGATATCTTAAAAGCAACTGGCTTTGCCCCT
This sequence comes from Protopterus annectens, assembly GCF_019279795.1. Classification (NCBI taxonomy): domain Eukaryota; kingdom Metazoa; phylum Chordata; order Ceratodontiformes; family Protopteridae; genus Protopterus; species Protopterus annectens. The sequence goes on from NC_056737.1 coordinate 524,993,738, forward strand.
GTAGTCAACCCGGATAACTCCTCTCTCATTCTATTTCCTCTCCTATGCCCACTTCACCTTTCAACTGCATTGCTATTTTCTTTATATTACAATATTCACAACTGATTTGGTTTCCTCACTGCTATTGCACTGCAAATGTCAGTTATCCAAAAATGTAAATTTGTTAACTTCTAAATCACCGAGTAATCATGCCTTGCATGCTAGGCCTGCTCATTTACTGCTTTCACTATTTCTCTTCTCATTTCGTTATTCCATATCCCTGTGGTTTACATTTCTAATTTTATAAGCTATTAATGTAAGAATATCTTGTCATTGTTTGCATTAAATTTTATTTTTTGTTTTTCAATTAGTTTGGATGTAAAGTTTGTATTTTATTACTATCGTTCTGATGTAATTTCTGTATTTTTATATCTGTAATGATTGTATCTGGAGCTTTTTTCCCCGGGTATCCGCTGAAAATGGGCAATCCAGTGCAGTTGGACACTACCCGGTAAACAAATGTAAAATAAAATAAATAAAATAAATAAACAAAGTGACTTACCAGCTAATAATATGCAATATTAGAAATGGCAAGGGGTTATTAACAAAATTACACTGACATTGTCATTCTAGGATATCCTTCAGTGGAGACATCAATCTTTGTTGGCCACTTATTATTCATATTTTTATATTTAAGTTCATATTTTCATAACCGAGAGCCCTACATTTCATTGAGGTATTTGGTGCGAAACAGCAATGTAGGAGACAGGGAAAATCACTGAAAATGTTTATATCATGCTATACTGGAAATATTCCTAGTTGCTTGTTAGTAATTGTGAAAATAAGCAATATTTTCATATGTACTTAATACTTCAAAAAAGAAGTGCTTACAAACTTTGCATAACATTAGGTGAAACCACAGATGTTGAAGAAAACTGTCTTTGATGCTTGCACTGTAATTTGCATGTCAAGAGAGATATCCAGTATACAGTTAGACATATGTTTTCATGTTTCTGTAAATATCTCACTAAACATGCACTTATAGAGGGATTTCTTGTTGTCATGTGAAAACTTTTGTATGATTAACAAAAAAAGTAACTATATATGTCTAGGTTGTATAGTTTTCAAGATATGAAAATTTGTTTGTGAAAGTTTAGAAAAATGTAATTTGGGGTTTGTGTGCATTTTAATATATTATGGTATTTATGTAAAGGATATAAATGCACTGACTATTTTCACTGTAAACAATACTTCTTACTGATAGTATTGCTATTTGTATAGTTTTAATAGCTTTTATTCTTCACAGAATATTTACATTTGTTTATGTTATGCTTTTTAAGTTTATTTTTCAGAGAATGCTCTGGAATGGAAAAGGTGAGTAGGCTACTAGAGGTGTGAAGTTCTAAACACATAGGTGTTCATGAGTTCATGCCAAAGGAATGTTTATTTCAGAGTTTTTGCCAAGTTATAAACTTATCCCTTCACCATGATTATTTATCTGCTGGTGAAGATTTAGGTCCCTGGTTCTAGTGCTGGGGGAAATATTGCATTTGTCAAGAAGCAAGAGGTCCAGGACATTCGGGTCTTAATCGGTACAGTAAGCAAGACAGTGATCGCCAATAAAAAGTCTATAATGCACTGAATAAAGGGACAAAGCGTCCAGTCTCTCTTGATAGCTGACTTTAGACCTGTGGCCTTTTTGGTTAGGAATCTCTGGGTCTTTCTAATTGTTTTAAATGTTTAATGAGTTAGACCCCAAATGAGGGTATTACCCTTGTCAATAGGCCTGAATAATGTCAAGTATGAGGAAGTGATTATCACTTTAGACCTTGATGATGCTCATTTGACAATTAGCTGGGCTAAAGGAAGGTATATCCTGACAGCCGTTGTTACGTGATGGTCAAAAAAAGAGAGAACTATCATCCAAGTACAGTCCTGGGTCCTCTCCTGTTTGGTATCTACTTCTCTGAAGTACAGGCTAACACAGAAGGTCTTTGGCTAACTAAATTCACAGATGACTGCAAACTAGGAGCCATAATTAAAACTCCTAACGATGTGGACATCCTACAAAAGGGCCTCACTGAGACAGATGCCTGGTGTCAAAGACATGGTCTCAAGCTCAATGCCAAAAAGTGCATTGTCATCCCCTTTGGTAAAAATTCTGTACCCATGAACTACCACATAGGTGGTAGTCTACTTAACACCGAAAGTGTGATAAGAGACCTTGGGACACAGGTGGACAGCAGTCTCGCCTTTGATAATCACATCGCCAAAGTGGTCAGGAAATCCTTCTACGTGGCACACTTCATCACAAAAGGTTTCTCATCCAGAGAAAAAGAGGTCATTGTTCCCCTCTACTCATCACTCATTAGACCCATTATAGAGTACAACACCCCTTTTGGTATGTACCTTACAAGACATCTACAACAACTGGAAAGGCCACAAAAATACCTCACAAAGAGGATTACTGGCCTCAAACAGATGCCTTACGCAGACCGTCTCAAAAAACTCCAGCTTTACTCCATCGCATATCACCTACTCAGAGGCGATCTCTGCTTAACATACAAAGCTATGTCAAACCCAGAGCTGTTGGACATGCTCCATTTAAAGAAATCCCAATCCCTCCAAGCTACACGCTCTAGGGACCTAAACCTTGTCACCACAATAAACAGAACATGCTGGAGGGATAGATTCCTGTCCCAGAGACTTCCCATACTCTGGAACAGACTACCTATCTATGTCAAACAGAGCTCCTCATTAGCACTCTTCAAGAAAAATCTTGATGATTGGATGGGTAATAGGAAATTCACCCCGGGGATCACTTCTGTGGTTCTGCTTGACAGGGGCACAGGAAAATAATTTTTTTGGGTGGCGAAAGCCAGGGTACATTTTTGGCTAGGCTTATATAGGCCCTAGGGCCAATAGCCTAGTACCTACCTATGAACCTATAACTACATTGTCAGTTTGTAGAGGTATGTTGTAATGATAGTATAATGAGGGGAGGATTTATCTACTGAAAGCGATGATACTACCTTTCTTAGCATTTAGTTTGAACTCATATTTAGTACACAAGTTCTAGTTCATTCTAGGGAGTTCAGGTATTTTACGGTGACTTAACAATCCTCAGTTTGCAATTGTCTGCAAACTTTGTTAGCTAGATGTCCTAGCTCTTTGCTTGGAGATTTGAGAAGTAAATATTGATACAGAGAGGTGCTAGCACCAAGCCCTAATGGACACTGCTGGTTACTTTCATATTTTCTGATGAGGCACCTCCAGCTTGTACTGTGTGGGTTCTATCTTTCAGCCTGTTTGTTATCCATCTTACTACATGTGGGTCAGTTTTAAAAGCATTTAGCTTTTGTATGATACCAGCATGGGGAATGGCATCAAAGGCCTTAGTCTGGTCAAGATACATCATATGCACAGCATAACCAGCTTCTGCAGCGTCTATAACCCTTTTAAAGAAATTTTCCAGATTAAATAGACAGCATCTAGCCTTCACAAACCTAACTGTTGGGAGTCAAGTCTAACAAGACTTTTGATATCACAGTTTTTGAGGTCAGCTATAATATATTCCATGGGTTTGCGAATGATGCTTGTAAGACTGATAAGTCTATAATTATATGGAGGAGTTGTAAGGCTGCCCTTATAGAGGGGTTATAGAGGGGAATCACTACTACAGTGTGCCACTCATCAGGGACAAAACCAGTAGCTTAATTTAAGTTAAACAGTTTAAGGTGTGTGTGTGTGTGTGTGTGTGTGTGTGTGTGTGTGTGTGTGTGTGTGTGTAAGGGCATGTTTAACAGTGTTAATTAAGAAACGAGGTATGTTGTCAGGTCCCAGTGAAGATGTATTTTTGATCTTAGTACTTTCAGTAAATAATATTTAGATACAATTGGAAAAGTAAGGGATTCAGATATTTTGGGACTTTGAATAGAAGTCTCAGAGGTGAACCAGTTACTAAATAGCCAGTTGGGTTAGAATAGGAGGGCGTATTATGAATAAGGTCTGAGAAATGCAGGGTATTTCTTTTTAATTTTCTAGCATAGCTAAAGAATAATTTATAATTGTATTTGGCTTCAGAGACCAGCCTAAGTTCATGGAGTCCTTTAGAGGACCTGATAGTGTTCTGAAGTATTTTTTATAATGCTTATGAAATTATCCTTGAGAAGATATGTTTTGGAATTTAAGGAGCTTCTTTATTTTGTTGTATAGTTTATTTATGGCCATGGACACACACACACACACACACACACACACACACACACACACACACACACACACACACACACACACACACACACACACACATAGACAGACACACACACACACACACACACACACACACACACACACACACACACACACACACACACACATTCTACACATCATTTTTATTATTATTTAGTATATTTTTAGTACATAAAAATATTCCTAAAAAATTCCCTAAAAAACAATTGCTTTGATTAGATTTATTGCATCATACTAGTGATTTAAAAGATAAATTCAAAACACACATTTTTGTCCTGCTGCTATTACCCTGTGGTATTGCTGCCCCCATTTACCATACAGGTGGACGCTCATGAACACTCATGCACACACCTGCACACTTTTGTACAATATCAGTTTACTCCATCTGTTGTTTTATGTATTTTTTTCTGTGTCTTTTCTACTAGTGTTTATTGTATAAACATGTTTTTGGACTGTAAACATGAAAACTGTCATGACAGTTTTTTTTTTTTTGCAAAACACTGACATTTTTTCTGAGCTGTTAATAACTTAGTTTTTATGCAGAGTAATACACATAGCTAGATATTTACTGGATACTATTAGACAGATGCATTTTTATATTTATAGTGTTCTAGTTTGATTATTTTTGTGGTTAAGATAGCTATGTGTGTTTCTTGATTTTAACTCTTGTCACAGACCTGATGAAGGCTTTATTGCATTAGTTACAAATGCAATTTGTATGAAAGCTGTTTTAGTTAAAAGTCTTTTTATGTATATTTTTTATGTATATTTTATGCTTTTCTTAATACCTGATCTTGGAATGTGGGTTGCAAATAGATAGGTAGTGTTTTCATTAACTAGGATTTAGTTTCATCTAATCAGTGGTAGTATGTGGGGGTGGGTACTTGCTGTTCTAAAATATACTTTTATGTCTCTGTTTGTATTGTTTGCCATGAATAGGCTGGCTTAAAATTAAACCATATGCATATTTTCCACACCTACTTCTAAGTATATAAAAGATGATATGTCTAACATTGTTAAACTATTTCTGATTTTTTGTTAGGGAGGATCACTTGTCTGTGATGAATAAAGGCTTGTTGCTTTGAAACATTAACTGGCTTTCATGATTTTTGGAAATTATTGTGACTGAGCTCATCAACAAAGCTTTAATACCACTAGTTTCTCTGTTTTTCATTTTTTCCTCAAAACTCGTGGTGGTGAGGTTGGAACTACACAGAATCCTGTGCTTGTTCATTTTTTTTATTCTGGTAGGAACTGCTACCTCTATGCATTTTTCTAAATGGGTGTAGAATTACTTAGTGAAACTTGCTATGCTATTAAGTTCTGGGGAGGTACAGCTAAAAGTGAATCCTGAAATTTCATCACATAGTAGGTTAAGGCTGGTGTGTTTGTAACCTTTAAATTTAGTGATGTTTGCAGTAGCAGCTTTTGGGAGTTTAAAGGAGAAGGTCATAAGTTAATGGTCAAACTTCACTGTGGATGAAGATATCAGAGGAGTAGTGCAAGAGGTGGCCATATTTATAAGAATCAGGTCAAGAATGCTGTATCCCCCCTAGTAAGTTTATTTGTCAGCTGCTCAAGGGAATTTTTGCTTTTTAAGTCTAGAAATTTGTGGGCATATCCTACATTGGAGGCATTGGAGGTATAGGTGTCTCATTTTATTGAAGGGTAGTTAAAGTAATATAAAATAAGGGAGTTTATTCTAATAGGGAAATCATTTAGTACATTGTGGAATCTTATATGGCTATCAGTGGACAAAGAAGATGTTCAGCCACAGGCTATTAGTTGATAATTACACCTACCTAGATTGATGTATAGTTCAGTGAATTAATTTTGTGAGTCGCAACAGATCTGCCTGGAGTTAATATGTTCATTGACAAATATGAAGACTTGGCCACAGCAGACATTGGGCCTGAAGGCATGAAAAACAGAAAACCGTGGTATAGAGGGAATACTTTATTTACGTCTAATCCAAGCGTTGGTTACTAAGCAGAGAGGGATGTTTTACCCATGCACCTCAAGATCAGGAAATTTATTGTTTTGAATTCTGGCATCAACGAGAGCTTTATTAGTACAATCTGATTTCAGTACTGACATGTTAATTAAGTTAGAATGTCCATCAACTGGACTGTGCCTAAAAAGCCACTATGGGGCAGCAAAGTCTTTAGACAGTACGTGAATGCCTTGAAACAAGTGATGAAGGCCATCCTAAGCAAACAAGTTGGATTGTCAAGCATCTCATCCCATCCTGGCACAAACTAGATGTCCATGGAATCACACAAGCCATTTAGCAAATTGTTGAGGTCAATTATCTTTTCTTTTTATCTAGGCATCATCTGAGGTGAAAGAAGGATTCCATTCAGGACTAATGTCTTACCTGCATTTGTAGCATGTCTGGAAAGTTCTGACATGCTTCTCTGCATACCCTTCAGAGTTCTACATCTCAAGTCATTCACTCCCACATACAATACTATTATGTATTTGTCAAGAGTTAGGGTCCTTTGGGCCTTGTAACATCAGAGATCCTGACACCTGAAAGACAACTCACTGTAACCATGTCCTTGTTCAGCCTTGAGAGTGATGATAATAAGAGTTACCTATCATTATTGTTGCTATGATTGAAATGGATGCATTTGGAGTGTTTTAGTCAGGGTGACTCTTCGTGGGAGGTGTACATGAGGTGTATGACTGGCCTGAGTTTTGCTGAGATTAAATCTTCTTATTTCTAGGAGGGATTAGGAATGATTGTTTTGTAACCTCAACTAAGACACCGTGGTATGATTAAAGAAGCATTGCAGCGGGGGCATATGAAGCTCACAGGGAATGTTTATAGGTGAGAGGGAAGCCTCCAAAACACAACTACAACAGAGTGGAAAGTCAGAACATTTTTAGATACTTAGCTTTGTAACTGACTGGTCTTGAACTACCTTAAAGCGAGTACAAGCTCTGAACTAGCCTGACTGTCACTCATCATGTAAGAAAGAAAGAAAGAAACTAGAGTCTCATACCAACAATTAGACCACTTTAAAGGCAAAATGCAGTGCAATCATTTACTGGAAACATGGTCATCAGAAAAGTATGCATTAGGGTGTGTATACAAATGTGCAACATTGCAATGCTGCAGGAATTGTTGGGAGCCACAAAAGGTAGATGCCAGTCACCACTATGACTGTCCTCCCCTGTAGTTCCAGACTCAGATGGAGCATTAGGCAGTGGAAGGAAGTGGTGTGGCTCAGTAAGTCACACAAGGAAATTCTCCAGCAAGTCAACGAGGGCATCAAGCCAGTGGTCCACAAACATTGTCATCATCTTGTCCAATCCCTATTGAGTAATGATTTGTAACACATCAGTGGCATCCCCAGAGGGAGCTAAAACACCTTCCCTCCAGTGATCAACTATGAGAGGGCACTGAGGACACCTCCAGGTCACCTCACCCCCCCCCCCCACAAATACACACACTCACACACACTCAATGCATGACTTTCTATCATCTGACAAAGAGGCAGACCTGAAGAAACATGATGAGTCAGCAGGAAAATGATTAGAATGATGGTACAGCAGGTATTGCTGCTATACCATGAACTCGGTTGTGGTTTATGCTGCAAAAAATAATAACATAAATGAAGAAAAAAGTAAAATAAAAACATTAAAAATGATTTCAAGAGAGAAAGATTATTAGCTTGTTTGTATAGTGCTTAGAAGTGGACTAAACAGCTGCTAGGTATTGTATTATACCAGGAGTCGTATTACTGATTAAATACAGAGCGTCATATGTTCCCACAGGAAAATATGTGCACAAAGGTGCAGTAACAGTGTACAAATTGGCTTTTGGGGAGGTTGTGACAATACTACCAGTTTGATGCTGTTGACCATTAAAGGATATAGAGACTCTCTGTGTGAGATTGCACAGATGAGTAGGTCTTGTGGTACAGGGCAAAAGAAAGTTCATTTGAACATGGACAGTGTAACTAACTATGTAGCCCAAAAAACATACCATGCCAGTGTGTTGTACCAAGTCAAGACAGAGGTGGTAACACATTCAGTTGTCAGCATGTGGTGGACAACCACCATAATATAAGCTGATATGGACTATGGGACAGAGCTGTTGTAATGTACAAAAGCCATGGGTATGCCAGTTGGAAGTGACATATGTGTCGGTAGTTGGTGGGCTAATGCACAGCCACTATAATGAGATGCATACATTACATGCCATACAAAGTCCTGCACTGTAGCAATGTACACAGTGTGGTACTGTGTCAACAGCTTTGCATGTTAGCCACTGTGTGGCACAAGGCATGCTGCACAGGCATGCTGACCTGACCATTTGTTTGCAGATATGGAATGAGTGGACCCTGGATGTGTCTTGTGAGCTTGTGAGTTTGCATGTTGGCATATATACAAAGGTTGTGTCTAGCAGTATGTAACAGTGTTAAATACAGATGTCACAGTCATCTCTGTAGGTAATACAATGCTGCTATGATACACAGAATTTATCTATGAGATAACAGTAATTGTAATCATCCCTGGATCTGGAAAGACATTCCATCCTATTCTGATACAGGATCTTGTACTCATAATTTAGTCCTGAGATGAAAAATATTAACAAAAACATTATGAATTAAATGTCCTGCAAAGGCCCTTTTAACTGTACCTAATGCATCAAGGCACAGACTTTCCATACATACTTACTATACGTATCCGGAGTACTACCTCTGACCCATTCTTCTCATTGACCTAGAACGATGAGATGGCACCTCTTCAGGTCACTATATTGGTGTCTGCACTACTTACCATAGTGGTAGATGCCAGTGGCAGCAGTCACCATCTTGCCAAGACTGTGCCATTTAATACTGGTTACCTTCAGAATAGGCCCTAACAGATGTTCTCAGTGATCTCTGCAAATCAAGAACAGAAATATTTTGCTCTCTTTAGAGCACTTCCTTAGAATCCTGCTACCATTAGTGTCTTTAGAAACCATAGCCATATAGCAGGTCACAGTCCACAGACAATGGTTGCTCTCTTGTGTCCATGCACATTGGTGCTGCTGTTGACATGTGGTGTGCAACTTTGGGCACCTTGTTAGTGTGAAAAGTCACAATACTACTGTCTTTTAATGAGAATATGCATGACACGGCATGGTCAGATGGCGTTATGGTGCAAACAAAGGCAGGTAAGTAGCTCAACAGTATAGGTTCATAGGTTCATATGATGATACTAGTTTATTGGCCCAGATGCCCTTATAAGCCTAGCCAAGAATTTCACCCATGTTCCCTCAAAGTCAGCACCTGTTTTGCCTGTCCAGCAGGGACACAGGTGGATTCCCAGGGGTATATTTTTTGTTTCCCATCCAGTTGTCCAGGTTCCTCTTAAAGAGGGCTAGAGAGGTACTCTGTTTGACATGGACAGGAGTCTATTCCATAGACAGGGGAGTCTTTGGGACACAAATCTATCCCGCCAACAAGTTCTATTAATATCACAGATGAGGTTAAGGCCTTGCATGCGGGTTGCATGAGTGGAGTTTGTCTTATGGATAGGCAGCAGCTCCATCAAGGCTGGGTCTGAAACGGCCTTGTGTGCCAGACACAGGTCATCTCTGAGCAGTCTGTATGATACTGAGTAGAGGGACAGGGCTTTTAGCCTATCTGTATAGAATAGTTGTTTGAGAACCTGGATTGTCCTGGTCAGGAACCTCTGTGGTCTCTCCAACTGCTGCATGTGCTTTGCAAGGTACATGCCGAAGGGGGCATTGTACTCTATTATAGGTTTGATAAGGGAGGAGTACAGGGATGTTATGACCTCCTTGTTCCTGGATGAAATACTCTTTTTTATGATGTGGGCCATGTAGAATGCCTTCTGTACAATGGAGGCAACATGGTGGTCAAAAGTCAGGTTGATATCAACCTGGGTGCCCAAGTCCCTCATGACTGATTGCACGCTTAGTACATTGCTATTAATGTGATAATTAGTGGGATGACATTTTTCCCAAAGGGGATAATGATGCATTTCTTGGCATTCAGTTTGGGGCCATGCTTCTGGTACCAGTCATTAGTTTAGGTAAGGCCCTCTTGGAGGATGTACACATCACTATGGAAATTTAAGACAGTAAGCAGCTTGCAGTCATCTGCAAACTTGGTCAGCCACACATAAGTTTCCATTTCTGCACATAAATGTCCCCACAGGCCATGATATTGCAGTAGTTTTCCCACATCCCTGCTAGGGTCATTGATCTGCCCAGTAATGCACACTGCAGTCTGCAGGTACTCATTCAAGTACTCATCATAGCTCTCACCTCTCCAGATTTTCTCAGGCTATCCAGATTTTTGACTCATATTTTTGGTCTGTTTCTCATAACATTATGGTTTTCTGTCAAATCACTGATGAGTCATTGAGGACTGAAGGCAGAAAATTATGGCAGACATTTGATTTTCAGACTTCATTTCCTTCAGAAAGTCCATGCTAATGCAAAACCTGTTATTCTATCAACTTTCTAAGTTTGTATGAGCAATAGTTAAAGTGTCCCTATTTTGAGAGCTTTGTCTCCCCATTTTTATGGCTTTGTCCAGATTTCTTGCTCTAAGAAGTAGAGTGGTATGGTGCTTGTTGTTCAGTAAGTCTTATAGCCCATTGGGCAGGTATGCAATGAGATAAAAGTGTGATTCAGAAAATGCATTCATTCTAACTTGGCTCATATGCATACAGCCTTAAAACTGCATGATAAAAACAATCATGGCTTATAGTCCTACAGAAAGTTGCTCAATTTGTAGAGTGACTGTAGATGTTTGGAAGCTGAAACTGTGAGTTACACAAAAATTCAAGTGAGGTAAGTGACTGGTGAGTGGTGTCTGCACATTATTTTCACTGCATATGCTATAGTTTTCAATTGTTTGCAAAACTAACTAAAACTGTTTGGGAGTAGGGGGTTGAGGTAGTGGGTGCATGTAACAACAGTTGAATTCTACCTGGGTTAATATGAAGAGGGTCAGAGGTTTTTGACATGGCATGCCATTTGCAGTTGATGCTATGTTCTAGTTTACCTGAAACACAGGAAAGTTTTTTTCTCTCCTCGTAACTGACTATCAGCTGCCACCAGCTCCTCTCATCATTCACTGGGTATACTGGACCCACCTTAGTCTTCCTCATGGTACCTGTCCCTTTTCCAGGGCTAGTCAGGACATCAAGGATGGACGATCAGAATTACACTGCTGCTGCTGAGGAATGTGCCCTAACTTCTGCCCCCTCAAGGCAGCCTTGCTAGTTGTACAATTGCAGTACTCAGGAGGTGCATGCAAGCTTCTATTCATGTGCAACCTCCTGACTAAGCAGCTCACCTGTCTTGTGGCATGGTGCTGGCCAGGCTTATACTAAGCATATTGTAGCGAGCCTAGGATGCCCCCCACCACCATCTCCAAGAATTGGTGAGCAGACATCAGCCGCTCACTCCCATCCTCCCCACCTGCAGCACTCCAGCACCTATGCTGCTAATCAGACATGGGTCTTGTGGGTAGAGTAAGCCTTTATCACAATGCACAATGGGACCACTGAGAAACAGATGACTCTTTGATGTGTATTGTAGTATGTGGGACACATAGGTTGGGATTTAGGCTATGGACTGTGTGTGCCAAAGTCACTGTTGAGTTCCAAGTCATTTAATAAGTAATATATGCTGACCTAAATGCTATTATATCCTGGGGTCTATATCATTTTGTCGAGCACTTCGTTTTTCGAGCATCTATTCTTTGAACTTAATCCATCGAACACCATTTCATCGAATGGCTGCATTATTAAAACATTTTCCTAGTTAAAAATGCTGCTTGACCACCAGACCGATTGTAACAAAAATGACATTACCTTAAACTCACCAAGGTGGAGGGCTTCAACCCCACACCACCCAACATGGGGGGCTTCAGCCCCCCCCAAATTAAATACACCAGCTCTGAGATCACACTACATTGGGGAAAAGGGCAAATTTGTAACAACGATCAGCTACCTCCCTTCCCTGGGAAAAGTTCTGATGATTTAACTGTTCGCGGAAATGATGTTCGATGGATTAAGTTTGATGAAAAGACATTCAACAAAGTAAGTGTTCGATAAAATGATATAGACCTATATCATGTAAGGAGAGGGGGCTATATCTGTCCAATGGACATTAATCTCTGGGATGCCTTTGTGCAGTATATCCTTCCTTGTGCATACCTCTGTTTATTTTTGGGCTGCACACACACTAATGCTAGGAGTTATATGAAAATGGAGTATGCTATTGAGGTGGACTTTCTGTAGCTAATATTCACAATACAGGCCACTGCTAGGGTCGCTGTCATGCAATGACAGGCCGTTATACAGCTAGGTCTCTATTACTTCTACAGTTCTACAGTTCAGGAGACAGACACAATGCATTTAACACTTGTGCCCATCAGAAATGTAGGTGGAGGTAGAATATATACTGCTGTGGCCCATACATACACACACACACACACACACACACACACACACACACACACACACACACACACACACACACACACACACACACACAAAACCTGCTTCATTTATCCCTGCGTTTCTGCATAGTGTCCTTTGCACCACATATCCCTGAGTTTCTGCATGTTGTTATTTGCAGGGTAAAGCAGCTCCTGCCATGTGCTGAAGCAACACCCAGACCCATATCATACTGACTGCCATTGCATAGATGGTAGACATACAAATGGCTGGTCCTGCATTGTGAGAAGCACATATACATGTCATGTGAGCACTTGGCATATTTATGTTTGGATGAGGTGAGAGTATACAGTGTATAACATGCCACTAACTTACACACATATTTCTTTGATATTACAGGTAGTCATCCATTCCTAGCCCCTGTGCGCACGACAGCCACTGCAGCTCCTCCATGGGCACAGTCAGTGGATACTCCAGAATATAAAAATAGACCAGACCTTTAGTGAGTATGTCTGATGGGACATTTTGGAAAAAATCAATGCAATCAGTAGCCAAAACAGAACATACAATCAAGTTCAGAGAATGGTCACCTGCATATTGGGCTCAGGCTCAAAAAGCATCCTTGTAGTTCCATATTTCAGTTTTGACACCTCTGGCAGTCATTCTTTTAGTTATCAGGGAGCTTTTTATGCAACTTTCTTCCTAGATAACTGTATGATACACCAACACTGGCTGGTTTTAAAAGTGATTTAAAATACTATTTGTTTGACCTTATTTATAACTTAATCCTTGAGCTGATTTTAGTTTTTTATACCGTCTTATGTTACATGAATTTGTATATGTATTTTTATATGTATATTTATTGTTTATTCAATTGTTAAGTGCCTGGGTTCAGGTACTTAAATAAACTTGAACTTGAACATGTACACAGTAAGGCAACCCACCCGGCACAGGAGGAAAGGACCGTTGGTGGAGGTCAATGAAAAGAGTCATCATTAACAGACATGGAGGAGTTCCTGTCATCTCTGCAGGACCATATAGTTCAGTTATATACAGTAGATTATTGTGCATGGATAAAGAACTATGTGGAGTGCCTCAAATATTAGTTGGTGATGCCCAAGGTGGGTATGTTGTGACACATGGTGCCATCACTACAACCCGTGAGACTCAGGGACATGCAGCTAATAAGCATAGCCTCTTCTTTGTTACAGAAACTTTGGGATTACAGCTTCACTATCAGCCTGCTCAACTTATGTTAACTTCAGACATTCCATAGCATTCTGCTATAGAGATTTATCTACAGTGGGCTGTGGGCATTGATGAAGGATGAATTCATATATTTGTGTAAGTTTATGTGTTTTCACAGGTGCTGCATTGTCAGGTTTCTGAACTGTGGATTTAGACTTGCCTGATGTTATGGAAATGTCTTGGCCCAATAATGATGTCATCCAAATCCTGGCTCAGTAGGGAGGTCACTGTAGTGTTGGTAGAAACAGATAATTTGATGAATATATCTCCTTCCTTGAACACACCTCCTGTGCCTATGCAACCCACCCTTTAGTCCTGGGATACTGCGGTAAGATCAAATGTGGCTGACATAGCAGAGAAGCACCTTCTTCTCCAGAAACAGTCATTCTTAATTGGCACCAGTTCTATTGATCATGTGCAGAAGTGGGGTGACAAAGGTCAGTGTACTACTGATCATACCATCGGTACCACCCTATCCTGATCTGAATGTTTCTATGGCCACTCCTTAGCATTTGTGAAGGGATATACAGGAACAGGTAGAGACCAATGCAGTCAGTGCCAGGCTGGTCAGGGATGTGCATAGTCTGCAGGATGACCTGTGGGACAGCCTGGGCCATTTGTGCAGCATAATGGAAAGCTGGCACAGGGAGTGTGTTCACTACAGACGCCTCTTTGCAGTCAACCAACCATCATGGCCACTGCCCTTCTCATGGCTAGTCCTCCTCCACTCTGGTGAGGGCGCCCACCACAGTTGGGGAAAGACATAGTTGGAGCCCTATAACTGCACCACCTCCAGACCACCATCCAGTGCTGGGGTCACTGTGGCATGTTATTAATACAGATGTGGATGAAATGTTCATGTTGAGACCACCCATAGCACATTCCGCTCCATAAAATATGCATGCTGTGGATCATACATGTGACTTTCTTAGAAGTGGACAGGAATGTACACTATCAGTACATAGGCCTCCTGTGGTTGTCAGATTTCAGCACAGTATATCTTCTGCTGGGGTCTGTGCATGTACACCCACTCACATCCATCAACTCCACCCACCTCTAAGAGACACAACGTGGTGGAGACATCGCCCCTCCTTAACCAGTCTTCCCATAGGCCTACACTCACTTGTCCATGGCTTACATGGTTGCAAACAGCGTTATCTCACACCTTCACCCAAGGTCACCATTTTGTTACAGGACCTAAACTGGGACACTTGAGGGCTGCCCCGGGAAGCCAGGTCTGCAATCCCATTCTCTCAGCTCCCATGGGAGTGGAGATAGGGCAGCCATGTCATCTCACACAGGGTAAGCAGGGTGGCCTCCCATCCTTCATCAGGCACTGTAGGGATGCCACTCTGTGAATAGCACCACCCAGGAGGCAAGAGGCCACATGCCAGGAGGCTTGAAGCGATGCTCATTCATCGTCTCCTGGCACCATAGGGATGAGAGACTGAGGTGTGCTGCAAAAGTGCAGAGATGGGGAGACCCAGTGCCATCTCCCCTGTGAGTTTGAAAGCCCTATGTGTAAGGCAAAGTGGAGAGCCGGTGTCACAGAAGTCTGGATGAGGGACTGTCTGAGGCTTCATGGCCCAGCAGAGTTCAATGAGCCTGTGAAGGTCCCCTGAGAGGCTCCAAGAGCACACTTAACACTGCATGATTTTGCAGGAGTTAGGAGATATGTTACCCTAGAAAAGAGCTCTCTCTTATGGGTAGAAGTGGAACCCCAGAGGGGATCAGTCCTAATGGAAGTCTGGAAGGGAGAGAGAGAAAGGTGGAAAGTGACTGTTGCAGGACAGCTCTTGCCTGGGTGAGGGGATACAGACCATGCCCCCTTTGGGCAGAAGTTTGGAGGGGGAGAGAGGCAGATAGTGGCAGGGCTGTGCGAGCTCCTGCCTTGGTGAGGGGGGTCAGACAAAGCTCCCCAAAATTGAATTCCTTAAGGGAGCACTAGGGTGGACAGCTTCAGGGCATGGAGAACTTCTGCCTGGGTGAACGGGGTCAGGCATAGCACTCCATGATGGAAGTCCTTAAGGGAGCAACTGGCATACAGTGGTGGGGCCTGGAATGCTCCTGCCTGGGTGAGTGGGGTCAGGCAGAGCTCCCCATGATGGAAGTCCTTCAGGAAGCACCAGGGTGGATGGCAGAGGGGCCTGGAGAGCTCCCACTGGGGCGAAGGCATCCGACTTCACCCCATAACCGACAGCATCCTTGAAAAAAATCTCAAAGTCCCCAGAGCTGCTCTGGATGGGAAAGCAGGGGGAATCTGAAGTCTTCATGACAGAGGATCTGCCCTTAGTGGCTGAGGGGAGTTCCAGAGGAGCAGACAGGATTGGAGTCACAATCTATGTTGCAGTATAAACTTCAGAATTACCTCTACCAGTGGCATGTATACTTTACATAAGACTACACTAATATACTGCAGCTGTTTAGCTGACCTAAACCTTGGACTTCATGGTGTCTATCTTTCAGGAGATGTGAATATTTCATGCAACCCATTCACAATATATAGTGTTACAATTCACTAAAAATTCGGGAAGATCCACATAACACTGCCCTCCTCTTTGCCAAACAAAACCTTCAAGACTTACAAAAATCAACAAAGCCATCTTGGATTAAAATAATCCAAAATAGTTCTAAATGCAACAAGGCCAGAGACAGTGCTGTTCAGTTAGGAAGTCTGGGATAGTTCCAAAGCCTGAAAAGTCTCAATGAGGAGAGGGAGGTTCCTGCAGGAAAATGTTACCACATCCAGATAGTCAGGAATCCAAGCAGGCAATAACCTAAAAGTCTACGAGCAAGGGGACTATGTCAGTAAGAAAACAAAAAAGAATCTGGGCCTGTCATATTAATTTAGTGCCTTCCAAGTTCTGGGGTTTACAGTTATACTTACACAACATTTTCTGTTCTGTATTCTGCCATTAGGACCAGCACTATGAATTAATCCCCCAGTATTATTAGTAAGCCCACTACTCAAGCAATCATGTACAATCTTACACTGCAGGTTTTTCATTCAGCTCCCATCACTGCTTGAATCACTTTATTTTATATTGGTCCATCTTCACCCCCGTTATGCAACAAAGCAGCTGAGTTTTATTTTCAGACTCTTAACAGAAACAAGTCTGTATGAGTAATTGATTGCAAAATGCAGCTCTGAGCAACACACAGATAA
This sequence comes from Protopterus annectens, assembly GCF_019279795.1. Lineage (NCBI taxonomy): Eukaryota > Metazoa > Chordata > Ceratodontiformes > Protopteridae > Protopterus > Protopterus annectens. Next base: position 525,010,818 of record NC_056737.1, read on the forward strand.
AAATATATAAAGCATCATCTTGAGTCATAGTCTACATTTTAATATTCATTAAATCAGGATATCACAGTGTATTCTTATTCTTACTCGGCAATCTGATTGTAACATAAATGGAGTATGGGTGTCTCTGTATGAATACATCCAGAAATGAACATAAAAACAGGATCTAAAAGCCCAAAGAAATTTGCCAAAAATATCAGCGAGTTGTAGGACAGATATATAACAAAAGATTAAAAACTGCAAAACCTCACTATATCAAGGACCAAGTCAATTAGTGGTTGGGTATGGTCTTCAGAGCATTTTTCATAACCCTCCTTGAATATTTCTAGTTGCTGAACAAAATAAAACTGCTCAACAATTTTATTTCACTGCTGAAATTATCTGTTTCTAAAACTTCTGTGATCATGTAATATTTCAGCAAGGAACAGTGCCTTGTGACTGTGTCCAGTAAAAGACAATTTGTGACTGCCTTACAGATAGACTGACTTGAATATATCCGTAAACAAAACAGAAGTGTAACTGAAGCAAGAGTGGCTTGTCATTCCTTGCAGTGGCTTATACTGATGTCGGCACCTTGCTCACTACTGCATCACTAAATATGGTAACTCTTTGATTGCACAATCCTGTGGGCAAGGAAACAAATCTTTACCACCACCCCCAACACACACACATACTGTTGTATAGTCTTGTTCTATTTCATAGGCCTTTGTCAGTGAAACACAGATATGAGTATAAGTTGATTCAGTGATTCCAATTTCATGTTGAAAGAGTGAGATTGTCACCAGCTATCCTGTGTTTTTAGAATTTGCTTGCAAAGCTTAATGACAGGTGTACCTCTGCATTCAGACTCTCTCAATTCTCATCCATTTTTAACATTTTTAATATAACATTATGCTACATTTTAATATTTTTCATGTTACACAGGTTCTTTGATGTTTCTTTAATAAATGAAACAATTACTTACTTCTGCTGTACTCTATCAATTTTGTTCAGATACCAGCTTGCTTGCATTTCTTTCATTGCAGATGTTTACCTTGGGTCCTGATAGACCATCTTAGATCAGTCTTTCTGCCCAGTTTTTAACATAATAAAATTACTTTTTAATTTCTATTATGCATGTGTGCCAGATATCACATGCTACTAACATTTAGGAAACATCCAAGAGCTTAGGCATAAAGCTGTATCACAAAAAGTAAAATATTTATACATGTCTAAGTCTTAATTTAGGCAAGATGAGGGAAAAATGTAGTGAACCTTGTGCAGCATACAAAATCTTAAAGCAGAATAATGCAATGTTAAAATTCAAAGTATTAAGACTGAAACACATCTATTTAGTGATGGCAACATGTCTCCTTTAGAGGTACTGATCCAGAATTACATTTGTGAGTTATTTTATGACAGTGAAGGGGAGGATGCACTAAAAGAAAGCAATCATTCCTCCTCTTGTTTAGTCACTGTATCTGGGAAGAAGGCCAATCTATGCAGATGAGCAAAGTATTTAATGACCGTTGCTTGTGCAGCTACACCCTTGTGCATGTTGACTGTACACTTGCAAAGTATCACTACAGGAGATATTTTGATTCTGTTCCTGCAGTCGTGATTCATTAGGTATACTTCAAGTCACTCTTTGGGTATAAGTACATGTGCATTTTTTCATCTCAATCAAGAATGGTACACCTTTACTATGGCATTTATCATGGTCATTGTAGCTGAATATAAAATCTGTTAGCAGATTTGTGTGCATTCCTAATACCTCTTTGACCTTGTTGGTTCTTTTGCTTTTTGTGGTGGTCTTTCACACTTAGAACAATCAATGTTCTCATGCATCACAAATAAGTCTGCAGATTTGTTTGATTAAACAAATCACAGGCACTAGATCACCGGTGTCCTGATATTTATCTATGGAATGTGAGATGTTCATTGCAATGAATCCTTCAGAAGTGAATGCAGTTAGTCCCATGTCAAATAACACAGTGTTGACTGCTCAAGTTGTTTTATTTAGTCTGTTTAAATCATCTAACATAATAGAATGATTCAGTCTGTATCAGCACGGCTTCATGTTTATATTCAATTATTGTAATCTGCCGTTTATAATGCTAGCAACTAATGGGATTATACAGCTGAATTCTATGAATTATGTTTTAATTCAATTTTATTAGCCATAGACTTTTATTGGAAACAGTCACGTCTTTAAAACATTACTCTTCTATTGTTCTTAACATACTGCAAAGCCCATTTGGCAAAATTGTCTGCACTGGGAGCTTCCATTTAATAAAGTGACTTGTTTATATTCATACAATATACAACAGGGGGTTGTTACTGTCAAACAGTGTCCAGAATATACCTTATTCTACAGTCTCATCTAATTTTTTCAAGAAGAATTCTTGGTAAAACCAAAAATAATGGAGGGGGACAAAGGCCTAAAATTGGGGACAACTTTTAAATATTACTCTAATTCAATTAAAAATTAATAGAAAAAAGTGGTTTAGAATTCAACATTCATTTTTTTGTACAATAACACTTATGAAACTTTGTCTGGCAGTACCGACGGACTATTATCAACAGTGATTTTACCACAAAAAACAAACAAAAAAAAGGAATTAGATGGGTATGACAAAATATGAGGCAAACTCAGGCACATTCTGCAAAATCTTGGACAGATAAGAGGTATGCCTTGTTCACAGGTCTGGCTAACATCCTGGCAGGAATTGATGAAATGCAGGGATCAGGAATAATGAATCAGAAGACTTGGCTTACCTTCACTTAGGCCTACAATCTGCCATAGAACACTGCATGCACTAACCACTGACTCCATTAAAGAAGATTTTATATTATGTCTGGATGGCCTTTTCAGAAGCAGGTGGACTGATTCACAGTAAAAACAAATGAAGATACCACTGATAAAAACAGGTCTAAGACACGCAGTCATTGTGTTAGTCTACATATTAAATTCCTGGGGCCTATGCAAAATTTCCAATCTGATTCAAGAGCTCAGATGTAAAAAAGCGTGTTGCAGCATGTATTGTCAATGCCTGAAGAAGAAGAATGGCAAACTTAATAGGATGATCTTTTTTCTGCCATGGACAAGAATGGGTAGATAGCAGCTTTCCAACAGATACTACTGAAGTACAAAGTCTTAGAGATTATTAAGTCCTGAGACATACATAAGACTCTAGTTCAGAGTGGCAAACCCAAATGCCTTTTGAGAATTGGAAGAGGTCTTGGCTAAGATAGGCTGAATCACCATATTCACAAAGTCTGGTCAAGTAGCTTAGGACTAAAGACAGATCCACGTGACAACACTTTCACAAATATGAACAGGATAATGTATCCAAAAATGAGTTACACTTCATCAAATGTCTTTTATCAAGAAGCATAACTCAAAAATATTTTTTTACTCTGTAAAGGCAACAGCTGAGGTGCTAGAGACTGCAAGGTTTTACAAATAAATCTATTCTTGTGGAAAGTAGAGCTGTTTTTCACTGGTCTTTCTCTGTGGTTGTAATAGTTCAAATATATTTAAGCCCAAAAGCTTATATTTGTAGGGGAGCAATTCCTTTTGCATCCCCCATGAGTGAGGATTGTCCCCCTGCCCCATTATCCAGCCAACTTATATATTCAATTTGTATGATGTTACAATAGTGGGGGGCAGTAAAAAACTCATTTACTGCACTGCTGTCTTGCACAATATAAATGCATGTAGTTTGACACTCAATGGACTTACCCTTACTGGAGTATAGCCTGGCCTAGCCCCATTGTAGGAATGTTTCCATATTTTGAGAATTCTGTCATTTTTTCCAGTCCTGACATCAGTGCACCTACCAGGATTAGGCACTTTTTTATCCTGGGTTTTATGCACCCAGCTATCTTTTTTAATTTTTGACCTACTTCTGTCCATAATATATGTTATATAAAATACAGTCTATATATCAGTGTCATCTTGGTAAGATTTTCTGGATGGCCCCCCTATTATAGCAAGAAGTAGCAGTCCACAAAAATCACAATAACTGATAGGCCAAAGAAGAACCATAAAGACAACAGAGTGGACTATTGAGGGTAAGAAAAAAATATGTATTGTTACTATTATACAAAAAGCCCAGAATTTCCAGATACAACATATACAAAAGGCTTAAGAGAGAAATTAGAGGAAAGAAAAATACTTCCACAAGAAAAGCTATCAGGAGCTTTAAATAAAAATTTGTGTTCATTAATACAATAGATTTGTGAAAAACATTATATAGCCCCAAAATCTTTGATCTGTTTGGAAAAAGAAGCATCTGAGGAAGTACAAAAATATAGACAACAAAACCTAGAGATTTTTGAAAAGTATGGAAAAGAAATAATGACATGGGAAAGAAAGAGCTATTTGATATGGTGCAGTATTTATGCAAAGTTGAAAGCCAAATTAATCAATACAAAAAAGGCAGCCCCAAATATATTCAAAGAGAAATACAGGCAAAGGTATCCAGATATGGAAAATTTTACAATGTTGTGTCTTTCGGCTTTTCCCGGTAAGGGGTCGTCAAAGCAGAACTCCGATCCGCTAATGATTGGCAGTAGATTTTTACATGCCAAGTTCCCATCTCTGATGCACAACCTTCAATGAAGGTACGCCCATTCACGCATGTCTCCACACAGAAGACGCTGTAGCTGAGAATTGAACAGGACAATGTCTTACTGTGAGGCGACAACGCTACCGCAGCACCACCACCGCATATAATAAAAAAAATAATATAAGAAAGAGGGACTGTAGAAAAGAAAATGAGTAAAGTAGAAGTCAAAAAAATAGAAGCTGAGGTTATGGAATGCCTGCAAAGTGAAGGATTTGGTGTAGAAGGTCGAACACAGATTATACAACAGCATGATGTTATAAGTACCCAAGGTAAGGAGAAACGGAAAGACCAGCAGACATCTGAAGAAGAAATATGGACATGGGAAAGACAAAGAGATTTAATATGGTATAATATCTATGCAAAGGAGAAAGCAAAACTAATGAATACAAAAAGAGCAGCACCAAAGATATTTGAAGAAAAATACAGGCAATGGAATCCGAACATGGAAAACTCTACAATACAAAAAATAAGAAAACAAAGAGGAAAAGTAGAAAACAAGATTAGTAATGAAGAAGTTAAACAAACAAAAACTGAGATTATGGAGTACCTGCGAAGTGAAGGATTCAGTGTAGAAAATCTAACTCAGGAAGCACCACAATAGGATAGAGCAATAGACATCCAAATTAAGGAGAAATCAGTGGAACAGGAAGCAACCGGTCATTTTCCATATGAAGATATTTTGGAGCCTGGACAGCAAGGGAAGGAAGAGGAAACTGTGGGAACTCTGGAGCAGTCAATGTTGAGGAGTGATAGGCCAGTGAGTCCCCATATGACAAAACAATGGATGACACAGGATGAAATTGAAGAGAATGTGTCACAGGAAGATGCTGTAGAATATGCTACAGAATGGCTGCAGAAAATGGAGAACAAAAAATGTGCCCTCAGTTTAGAAGAAAATGAGCTAAGAGAAGAGTTGCTTGATTTAACAGAGATACATAGATATATCAAGATCAATGAAAGAAATAGACTGAAGAAGGTCAATAAAACCTAAAGAGTCAGAAGTCTGATAAAACAACAGAACACAGTAATTAGGACTGTCCATAGAGATCCATGCGATATAACAGAAGTAAACAGGATATGTTACTGTGTAGCTAAATTAATAACAGATAAAATTCTACCACAACAACACCGGTTAGTAAGGGAAAGGAAGGGGAGAAATTGAATGCCATCATGGAACTATTGATTAGAGAAAACTATAAAGCAGTTAAGACAAGAATTGTCACTGTTAGAGGAGTATAGAAGAGGGAACAGATCAACAAAAATACTTGGAAAGATAGATGTGATAAAAGCAATGCACAATATTATAATGATCAGGATCTATCATGCACTATCGCAAATAATAAACTAAAAATATCAGCACAGGCAGAAAAATTTAAAGCTACACAGATAAATATAAAGGAAAAGTACAAAATAAGGAATTTATTAATAACCTCAAAATGTTTTATAGAGATTTGGGAAATAAGGTAAAAGGAATTGAAAGACCACCCAAAAAAATAAGAAGTAGATACATTTTGGAGAAGTCTCTATGAAGATCCTGTGGAACATAACAAAGATGCTAAATGGATAGAAGAAGTAAAAGAAGGTATAAGAAGTTCAAAGGTACAGGATATGAAATGGGATAAAGTAACAGCCAGAGAGATTGAAACAACGTTAAGAAAAGCATATAACTGGAAAACACCAGGCCCAGATGCAGTACCTTACTTCTGGTTAGAATTATTGACATCTTTGCATAAAGATTTAGCCATGTGTAAGAACTATTTATATGCGCACCTGAACAGACACCAACCTGGCTAACAACAGGAAAAACGATGCTCCTAATTAAGAGCGAACCTGCAAGCTACCCTAAAAATTATAGAGCAATAATTTGCCTTCCAGCTATGTATAAACTATACACTGGAACTGATGCCAATAGAGTTTATAGTCATTGAGAAGAACACTCAATTTTGGCAATAGAACAAAAGGGCAATAAAAGAAAATCATATGGAACAAAGGATCATCTGTTGCTAAATAAATACATAATGGAGAACTGTAAAAAGGGGAAGAATCTAAGTATGGCATGGACTGACTACAAAAAAGGATTTCATTATATCCCACATTCATGGATAAAATGCTTAAAAATGTATAAGATACACCCTACACTGATCAACTACATTACAGTGGCCATGAAACAGTGGCAGACCACTTTGCAATTAAGCCATGATAAAGGACAAATTATTATTCCAGGGATAAAAATCCAAAGGGCGATATTCCAGGGTTACTCCCTGTCACCTCTGGTATTTTGTCTTGCACTTAACCCATTAAGCTCTCTACTTAACAGATTAGGCCATGGCTGTAATTTGTCTCGTAGTAAACAACAAAGTCTAAAGACTTCTCATCTTCTGTTTGTCGATGATTTACAACTGTATAGGTCATCAGATAAGGAATTGAAAGCACAACTGCAAGTAATCAAAACTTTTTCAGATGATATAAGAATGTCATTTGGTCTTGATAAGTGTGCAAAAGCAACCTTTAAAGCAAGAAAACTGCAGCACCAGGAAAACATCAGTTTGGGATACAAATGTGATATAAAAGAACTTGAGCAAGAGGGAATGTATAAATATTTGTGAACTGATGAAGGATCAACAATAAAATATGAACAAATGCAAATAAAACTTAGCAAGGAATATTTTAGAGGACTTAACTTAATCCTGGAAACAGTGTTGTCATCTAGGAACAAAACTGAAAATATAAACCAATTCACCCTTCCTGTCCTAACTTACAGTTTTGGAGTGACTGACTGGCCCCAAAACGTGTTGATTAGACAGGAAAACAAGAAGGATGCTTCATGCTCACCACATGATTTATAAAAATCAGTGCATACGAAGATTATATATTTCCTGCCCTGAAGGAGGTATGGGCCTCCTTGAAATTGATTACATGTATAGATCTGCAGTTGTGGGACTGCACACATATCTACTGACCTCATATGACCCAAACATAGTGAAAGTTTTGAAACACGAGGAGAATAAATATAAGATGACTTCCCTGCATAGTCTAGCAGAAGCATATCAATGTCAAGCAGGAATGGAAATCAAACCAGAAGTAAATAAAAATCATGCAGCAACTGAATATGCCAAAAAACAAAAGAAAGAATATAAGGTAAAAGATCAGATGAGAAGGCAAGAAATGTGGATAATGCATAAGTATAGTTGCAAGTACAGAAGAGTTCTAGAAGAACCTCATGTTGATCAAGATCAAATGTAGCAATGGTTAAGGAGAGATGAATTTAAACCAAAAGATGAAAGGTTAATATTGGTGACCCAAGATAGTGGGCTACGGACACATTGGTTTACAAAGTCCATTGAGCATGTGGGAGAAACAGACAAATGTAGGTATTTTAAAATGGAATTGGAAACAGTCACATTGTAAAATGGAACTGGAAACAGTTGCACACCTCGTTGCTGGTTGAGACATACTAATGGCAGAAGGACTGCATACTGAAAGGCATAATAATGTGGTAAGACTGTTGCACTTGGGATTGTGTAAACATTATGGTATTGAAGTAGCTGAAAAACACTGGAAGCATGAGCCACACAGCATCATAGAAAATGATGAAGTCTATGTCACCTGGGATCATCCATTACCAACAATTCAAAAGATAGATGCAAGAAAATCAGATCTAGTGGTCCATGAAAAGAAGACAAAAGTAGCACTGATCATTGAAATCACTACACCCAGTGACTACAGTGTCTTGCATACAGAGAGATACAAAGTCATAAAATATCAGGATCTGCAGGCAGAAATGAGAGCAATGTGGGAGAAAGATACCCAGATAGTTCCAATAGTAGTAGGAGCGCTGGTCTTATAAAAAGTATCTACAGTCGTATTTAGATATGTTATCAATATATGTAACGCCATACAAATTGCAGAAGGAGCCATTACTGGGCACATAACGGGTGCTGCTAAGAGCACTTCTGGCTGACATCAAAGATTTAAACAATAATAATTTCATGAACTTTAATCATTCTTTGACTTAGGAATGGGGTCCATTCCCATCATGGTAACAGAAACCCATAAGACTTGGAGAAATTAAAAAAAGAGTATAGGAATGCCATTTGTTGGATATACACTGAAAAGAAATAGATTCCATTCTGGAACAAAATACTTGGAGATTGGGGACAGAGAGGAAGGTAACAAAAAATGTCTTGTTTAGAAGATCTTAATGTAAAACTATTATAAGTTTTATAAATCATGTGTTAATAATGATTCTGTGCTTCATTAAGACTCAATTAACAATTAACTGCAACAGATCATAGTTATTTGTCTAGCAAAAAAAGCAAGCCTTTCTGTAGGGAGGTTGCAACCCTCTCCCTAATCTCTGAATGTATTAACTCTGAGGTCACATGAATTTGCAGTAAAGACTCTAGTTGGTTTAACATAAACTTGCTTTCTCTCTTTACTTGGAGCCACTCTACCTTGGGGTCATTATATACAGTAAAAGAGAACATGTCTGTTGAACAAGGACCTAATAAAAATCATCAATACCTTAGACATTCAAAAACCATGCATGGAGACAAGGCATAATAAGTCATATACTTACCTTAAATCACAGAGTTAGATATAGATAGACATACATATAAGAGATACATTATTGACTGCATATAGAAATAAAGTGAGAAACAGAAAACTAGTTAAGGTAATACTGTTCATATCTACTTTCTAATAAACAAACAAATGGCAGTATCTACACAAATTAATACAAATCTTGTTGGGCTAAATCTCATACATCATATTTGCTTAATAACAAGCATGTTACATGCTTATACATGTGCATTCTGATGAAAAAAATGATATAGGCAAATCCACGTACAGACAACACAGTACATGATTTATGTCACATCACAGTTGTATTTCCATTGTCTGGTGAAATGTTCCTTTAATGTGTACATAGATGTATGGCTCTTTGAGATATGGCTTATACAAAAGTGAAGACCATTCCAAATATTGCCTACACAGTTTGAGTAACATGCATCTGCAAACATATTTGCAGATTTGGTGTGTGCCTCAGACAACAGGCAGGTATAAGAGCACTCTGCAAGGCTTATTTTGGATTGTGCACTACCTGTTTCAGGACACCTGGTTGTATAGATTAGTCTTGGGACAAAGTTTTGCTACATGGAGGAAAGGTGATGCTCAAATTCAAGAGAGTTTGTGCTACATATTGAAAGGCAATGGTTTATTTCTTATGATGAGCTCAACAAATCTGGAATGTCTGCTGTATTCCTAATAGAAGCTGGTACTTTAGTGCTGACAATTGGTTTGTGAGCAGGTGGAGAGAAGGAGGTAAGTGCATTATTGCCTCATAGTTCTCAGCTGTCCCCGATTTTGCAAACTATCATTGATTTGCCCCCATATATTTGTTCTGTTTCTTGTGAAATGTGTGGTTTACTGAGAACTTATTGAGGTTTGTAGTCATTGAATAATAACATACATGTAAGTTTCAGGTTTCATATCCTTCAGAAAATGCATGCTAATGTAAAACCTGTTATTTTAGCAACTTTCTAATTAGATAAGTCAGTATTTAATGTCTGTCCCTGATTTTCAGCATTTGTTATCCATGATTTTGGGCTTTGTCTCTGATAATTGAACTATGATGTTTATAGGTATGGGCTTTGTCATTCTTAGAGAGAAGGAATGTTTGGCCTTTTTAAAGTCATCTCTGTCTTTTGCTGGTTTAGTTTATCATAATTTTCACAGACGTCACATCTGAGCTGGTTTTCTGAAAAAATTCCTACAAATTTAGGGGAGCTTGCTGTCTGAATTCCAGTAATTTGAAATAGGAGATATTATGAGTTTCAGATGAATTGAAATTAATGGGCCATCTACAGCATGGTATTTATTAACAAAGAGCATAACCTTTGTCTTTCTAGTTTTGAGCCGCAGTTCCAGAAGTGAAAGCCTTGTCTGTGTCGAGTTGAAGCAGCATTGTATAGTTAGTATTAATCAGAGGCACTGACATACTAACAGCGAAGATGATTGTATCTTCTGAGTATTGCACTGGTTTAGCAATTCCAGTGTGACTTAACCAATTATTGATAACAATTGTGAATAAGATAGGCTCTTTCTCTAAGAATCGGGTGACCCCATATATCACTTAATGTTGGAATATAACTGCATTTTTACACCTTATTGACAATTGTTACTAAGTAACAGTCTATCTTTAGACAGATTCTTTAGTACCCTTTGGCAGGATTTAAAAAAGCGTGACAACAAAGTGCCAGATAGTTAGGCACCCATGAAATTAATGATATCTGTGAAGGATATGTGTGTTCTATGTGTTGGCCTGAAGCCATGATGAATCACAGAAAAGTAAGAGTTGTGAGTGCACACATTTTCAGTATTTTAATACTTAAGGGGATGCAAAGAATCATAGGAGTCAAGGGGAATATAACTGATCCTTGCAAACATGCTTGCCAGTGCCCACTCTTAGACTGTAGCTCATTTTTCAAGGAGGAGAAATTGTGAGCACCCATCCAGTGCACATTCAAAGGAAGATAACGTATCACACTGCTTGATATGCAGTGGAAGTCTATTTCAGAGGCAGGGATGGTGCTGTGTAATGAACCTGTCTCTTCATTGTGTTTTATTTATTTGCTGATGAAAATGTTGATCCCTGGTTCTGGTGGTTCTGATATTTGTGGGACTATCTGATTTATAAAGACAAGAACTGTAGGGCCACTGGGCCTCTAATGGTATGTAAGCCAAGGCACAGATCTCTCAGAAGTCCACAAGATACTGAAAAAAGGGACAGTGCTTCCAGTCTGCTTAGAGGTCTTAAGCCAATGATCTTCTTAGTTCGGAACCTCTGGGGTCTTTCTAGTTTTTTTTATCTAGTTGGGTACATCCCAAAGAAGACACTGTTTTCAATCACTGACCTAATAAATGTTGAGTATAATGGTCAATGACTTGTTTAGATCTAGATGATAGTCATTTGGGAAGTAGCTGAGCTAAAATAGAAGGACTACCTGAGTACTGTTATTACATGATGATCAAACAGATGCAATTGTCAACCCAAGTTCCAAGGTCTTTAACAACTTTCTCATTTTTGAGTGCAGTGTTGTCTATCTTGTAAGATGGAGGGAGGGAGGGAGGGGTTGTCTACCAAATATTACAATCTTGCACTTTTCAGAATTTAATTTGAGCCCATTATTAGTACATAAGATATTTATCAGAGTAAATTCTTGCTGAAGTTCCTTTGCATCAGATGAGGATTTGGCAATGACAGTTTACAGTCATCTGCTAACTTGGTTAGCTGGGGGGGGGTAGTTCATGGTTCGGAGGTCAGAAAAGTAAATACAAACTCAAGGACAAAGCCTGTAGCTAAACTGGGATAAGTAGTTTAAGAAGTGACTCTACCACAACTTATTTAGTACTGTTTATTAAACAGCCAGGTATATTTAGCCTGGTGAGCACCCTCAGTACAAGTTGTTTAAAGATGATGGAGGTGGGTCTGAGAGAATCAGGGATACGTGGGCTTTTGACACTTGTGACTGGAGTAAAATGTGCACCGAATGTGTTCACTAGCACACTGGCAATGTCTTCTGGATCAGAGTATGTGGTGTCATTATGAATAAGTTCAGGGCATGGTCGGGTGTTATTTCTTAGTTTCCTAACATAGCTAAAGCAATATTTGTAATTGTACTTAGCTTCAGATGCAAACTAAAGTTCACGGGATGCTTTAGTAGACCTTTTAGTGTTTTTCAAGGTTTTAGTCACTTTTCTTTTGATCTATTGTGTACTTTAAAGAGTTTTCTTCTTTTATTGTACAGTTTATTTATGATGGTGGACCATCACAGAGGTTTGTTTTTGAATTTTCCATTATATTTCTTATGGTTGGGACTGACAGCTGGATACATTTATTTAAGTATGCATACAATTCCTTTGTGAATCTATCTGCTGTAGCAATGTGTGGGGCAATGCTACTATAAATGAATTTTGAAAGGAAACAAGTAAACAAAATAAACTGATACAATTTAAAAAGAGTCTATCTATCTATCTATCTATCTATCTATCTATCTATCTATCTATCTATATACCTATCTATCTATCTATCTAGCAATCTCTCTCCAGCTCTCTCTATCTATCTAATGTATTTTCTTCTACACAACTGCTCACAATCTGAACCAGTGCATAAGACTGTAAGATGATCATCATCCCTGTAGCAACTTGAGCACAGCTCTCTCTGTCTGTCTATCTATCTATCTATCTATCTATCTATCTATCTATCTATCTATCTAGTGTATTTTCTTCTACACAACTGCTGACAATCTGAACCAGTGCCATAAGACCGTAAGATGATCATCATCCCTATAGCAACTTGAGCACTTTTTTCTTAATCATTGATATGTCTCCCAATAAAGTTTTGATAGTACCAAAAGGTGGGCATGCAATACGCATTTTTATGAGAGGTCGCCACTTCCTTGGGTGACTGCTACACCCAAGTAGCCCCTCTCTGTAAATTTAATCTTTATACATGTATCTTAATGAAGCTTGATATATACATGAACAATTAAGTGCTACACTATGGGTAGCTATTGAAGGAACTGTGATACAGGGCAGCCTTAAAAGAATATTTTATAAAATCTATACAGTAAGGAAGCCTCACTCCATGTTACATGTACCTATATGGTAAGGGAAATTCTAATGGTATGATGGGTAATCTGTTGGTAATGTGCCAAAGAATTGTTGTCACTAAGTAGTCTATAGGACACTGAATATGGGGGCAGAGCTTCCAGCCTCTCATCATAGCTCAACTTTTATAGGCTTAGACGTTTTTGGTTGAAAAGTTCTGGGGTTTGGCATGTTAGTGTTGTTTGGTAAGGTGATTGTTAAACTTCATCTGTGACATGTTAAGGTATCATTATGAAAGGCTGCAATGTCAACATTTTTAAGGAAATCTTAACCTACACATAGCTTTTAATAAAACATATGTAGGCCATGGCCCATGTGGGTTTCACAGCACCCCAATCATATATGGGTTTAGAATAGAGAAATTATTTAGAAATGTAATGCTTTTGATACTGAAAGGATTTCAGATGGTAAAACCATACCTTAAAGCAACAGCTAAAACACTGTTAGAGATGTTTTTGTCGATGCCCTGTACTCTTCTTACAACACCCCACCTCTACCACCATAATAGCAACAAGAAGGTTCTGTATTGATAGATTAGAGAAGGCCCAGTAGGAGCAGACAGAGTGCAAGGCCATCAGGAGTTTAAGCTGGATTTAATAAAACTGTTAACTCCTCACAAACTCATCTTTACAACTACTAACTGCCTTTCCCTTTCCTCCATACTCACCTTGCATCATCCTCACAGAATACTCAGGTCCAGTAACCAGAACATCCTCAAAGTATGCAAACCCTTACGCTCACCAGGGCAGTTTCTCCTGTCTTTTTCCCTTCCTTGTCTATGGAATTCACTTCCCCCCCACATTCGAATCACCCAAAACCACTCTGCATTCAAGAACTTGCTCCATTCCGATCTCTCTTCTCACTGGGAGTGCTCATGCTCTCACCCCACCTGACTCCCTGTATTTCATCTCTGCTCCTTCCCCCTTTTTCCTTTCTCATAACTCCACCTCTTCACTTCTCACTGTTCCACTCTCCTCTAATTCTTCCTCCCTCTGGCGTCATGAAACTATGAGTGCAAATATGCCTGCCCTCCAAATTATACTTATGTACTCCAAAATACTTGTGCTTTAATTTCATTCAATGCTTTGTTACAATACTTTGCTCAAATGTTATTATTCTGTCTTATATGTTACTGTCTTTTAGTAGTTTTTGAAAATTGTATTGTACTTGTTAACTTTGTTGATATTAGCTTTGTAATATTTGTATATGGAGCTTTTCTCCCAGGGCCTCCATTGAAAACGGTCTCATTTTTGGCCCAATGGACTTTCCCAGTTAATAAACTGCAAATAAATAAATAAAATTAATAAACAAATCAATAAATAAAAGACTAAATACTCAAAAAATGTCAGGAACTTGAGTTTTGAGGTAAAAAAAAACACATATGGATTTAATCAATGCGTCATAAGTTGCAAGGGTGAGCAGGTGAAAACTAGATACAGCCTATGAAAAACAAGTATAGAAAAGAAATCTTTTTGTTTACATCCTTCTTTTGTCAGCTATAAATGATAATGCACCTCTCACATTTTACACTGGTGGGAATGGTGAATATTACATCAGTCTTACAAATGGTGTGTTGTACGTAGTATGCAAGAGCACCTAGGGAAATGGTAACAACAGAGAGGATGGGTGTAGAGTAAGATTAATACATTACCCTGTAGCTGCTACGCTAGTCAGGTAGATGCGGTGGTTGATGATTGTCTAATAGGCCCAAGTAATAACTGTTATCCATATAGTGTGATTGTTGAATCATTATAATGGTGACACACACTCTACACATTTCTTATGTAGGTTATTATAGATGGACTGTCCAGTGCAGCATGAAAAACATAGTTTGATGTTCTGAGCATGGATTTTAAAAAGACATGAAACTTTTACATCCAACAGTTTCATTGTAGAACTGCTGGGGGAAGGAGGGGTTGTAATTGTGCTGAACTGTTCTTCCAGAAAAAAAAACAATTATTTCTGAATAGTATGGATGTTAATATTAAACTGGGGTACAACAAGTATGTATTTTGTGTATTGAGCAGTGGTATTGCTGACGCATAAAACTGCATATTAGGTCTGCAGAAATCTGTGTGAAAATTAAAAATGTTACCATTACCAGTGGAGCATGTTTGCAATTCTTGAGCTTTAGAATCTTCCAAATACCTGAATGAATGATCATGTGACTTTAAAAGCCTTCAGCAATGTAAAGGGATTGCAAGCACAAACCAAGGCAACCTGTATCTTGATTAGTTTTTTTAAATTAATGGTGATAGGATTTTGTGGATGAAGACTTACTAGTAGTGCATACAATAACAATCTGTTAAATTTTAAACAAATGGTCATTCATCTTATAGCACTTTGTTAATATCCAACTTAATCCCAACAGCCTCATTTTTCATACAGCAGTGCTGTCAGAGAATACAACAGTTTGATTCGTGTTAATGGGAGATGCATGAAAGAATACTGATTAAGCATGCAGGGTGTTGTCGAGGGTACATGTTATTTACCTTAATCCTGACCAGAGTTTAAGCAATCATTATACATTAGTGTAGTCTGGTAACCTAAGTGCTGAGATACCATTTACATCTTTTCTGTCCACAGTGAATATGTGAATATAAGTGTTGTTGTTGTGTCTTTCAGCTTTTCCCGGTTAGGGGTCGCCACAGCAGAACTCCGGTCTGCTAATGATTGGCAGTAGATTTTTACATGCCGAGTTGCCAGCCCTGATGCACAACCTTCAACAAAGGTATGCCCATTCACGCATGTCTCCACACAGAAGATGCTCTAGCTGAGAATCGAACAGGACAACGTCTTACTGTGAGGCGACAACGCTACCGCAGCACCACCGCCGCAGCTCCTATAAGTGTATGCTATGCTTAATAAAGTGATAGAAATTAGCCAAAGGCAAAATATCATGTTTAAGTTTAATTCACATGAACACAAAGCTGTCTTCTTCCTGCATGTTGATCACATTTGGCAGAAAACATTTTTGGGGGGATTTATACCTGTGAACAGCTTTTTTCATGGAGATTTTCATGGGTATTGCCTCTTTAATAGTGAATACACTAGCCGTCTGGCAGTCTGTGAACACTGGCTCTAGGTGATGGTCACTACTAATGTGACACCCCAGCCCCATGTACAGAATAGGAAAAAAGGGAATGATGCTGATACAGCCAAAGTCTATGCCTGGAGAACACTAGACAGCTAAATATCTTTGCAGCCATACCATTGTGAAGATTTTTTTTTTTTACTCATGACTCCATACTAGACTTTAACTTTTTCTTCTTCGATCTTGAAAGTTCTTGTAGAGGAATATACAGTAGAAGACTTTCTTTTTCATCCTGAACATGTTCAAAACGTTAAATAAAATACATATCACTTCTCAACCTTTTGTCTAAGATCAAGTTTAGTACATGTTGATGGCATTGTAAAGGCACCTCATTTAAGGATTTTATTAAACTGCAGATCGATAACTTAAATAATGACAGAAGGGATGCTAAGTTTGTTGAATTGAATTGCTAAAATGCAAAATAGTTCTGTATACATAATCAATGTGTGTCTTCTTATTATGACTATAAACTGCACTGTAATTGTTTGTTGAGTATCATGTGTTATATTAAACACTTAAGGAATTAACATCTGCCCTGCCATATTAAAATGTATGTGTGTGATTCATTCAATTTTCAATAATGACACTCATCACTGATTTCCAGAAAGGAGAGGTTTAGTTTACAGAGCTCCAGAAAAAAAAAAAACAAACTTGAATGCATGGTAACAATTGAATATGAAAGTTTTTAATTAAAATGTTAAGACAACAGGCTAAAGTAACTTTTTTAATTAATAAACAATGAAACCCTGCATATGTACGTTCACCATAGTAACTGCTTAATTCTTTTAAAGGAAGATTGCTTGACCATACATAGTGGTGCAGGACTAAGGGGTTCAGTTTTTATCACCTTAGCCCCGGATAACTGTGTTGCAGACAGTTTGCATTTGTAAGCATTAATTAGCCACCTGTTTTGTATGTCAGGCAGAAGTGATTCAGGAGCATTCATTTCAGCTAGGGCCATACTAAATTAATTAAAGCATCTTGGCTCTTTTAAAGATGGTGTGGGCAGTGGTGATGAACTGGTCTTAATTAAATCAGCATACAGGTCTCCTAAATAGGGATGCTATGGTATACAAATTCACTATGGCCATTTCATGCTGTTACAACAATTCACTTTTTCATTAAGTTTTCTGACATGCCAGTACTGGGTAAAATATTTCTGTATTTGAAAGTTTTCAGAAGCTGATTCCATAAGATCATCTATACTTAAGATTTACGTTGATGGAGATGGTATGTAATAATGGAATGCATTAATTTACTTCAGAACTCAAAACACTGAAAAGCTCAAAATGTTGAAACTCAAAATATTGAAAATGGGAATTCACCTTTTTTGTACAGTTGTGTGAATCCAAATATGGTATATATTATCAGAAGTGAGTAAGGGGGGTGCAGAGGCTTGCCCCTGCATTAAATAGAATTTCAATATTTTGAGTTTGATGCCTACACACATCACTACAGCTCTCATGCTTAGTTCTCTAATTTAAACTAAAGCAAACTGCTTGTAAAAATGCAGCTAACAGTTACTCAATTTATACCCTGCCTGTAGTGAATGCTACGGCACTATGGCACTCCTGTTTTAGTTAATAAAGAAAAAAAATCTGCTTTAATTTTAAACTGTAGCAACTGCTTGCTAGAAATGCAGCAAACAGTTTGTACAGTTTATACACTGCCTGAACAGAGTGCAACAATATTTAAATTTTAGTTAAAAAAATTATCTTTTAATTTAAAGTAATGTAAACTGCTCACAACAAATGTAGCTAGCAGTAACTATATCTTATACTCTGAATGCATGCAGTGCTACAACACTCAGATTATACTTTAAAAAAAGATATTTTCTATTTTTAAGATTGCTTGCTACACATGGAATGCTACAGTGCTCTGGTTTAACTTTTAAAAGCTGGTAGTTCATTAAAGACATCAGGATCGGCTGATTGTGCCCCCCCAACACTTTGTATCCAGGGCAGTCGACCCTCTTGCCCTACCCTGGGTATGCTACTGTGACCTGAGAGAGAGTGAGAGAGAGAGAGAGAGAGAGAGAGAGACCTTTTCAAGTAACATTAGCTAAAGTTTTCTTGGAATAGGAAGTGAAACAGGAACAATTATAGCAGGGGAAGGTGCCCTTTTTATTAAATGTCGTTACCTTATTATTATTATTAAGTGGGAAATCCTTATGGACACCTTCCCCTGCTATAATTGTTCCTGTTCCTGTTGCTCAAGTATAAATCAATCCATTGAATTTGTGCATCCAGTGAATGGAAAGAAATTTGTTTTTTGTTGTAGTGCAACATGCAATACACAATTTAGCATATACTTTGCCACTTGTAAATATTGCTTGGGTTTTTACGTAGGAAAATCAACCAGAAAATTAAAAGATAGGATCATAGAACATAGGTCTGAAATTAGGAGATGAATACTGACCAACTCTTTGGCAAAACATATTAGTGAGACTGATGATTCACATCAGTTCAGCTTTAGAGTTATACATGTGGTTTATGCAAGTATTAGACATGGGGACCTTGTAAATAATGTGGATATGAAAGAATATGAGTGGATTATCCACTTAGCAGATAAACACCCTGGTCTCAATAAGCAGGTTACACTGAAACCAGTGTTAAAACTTAAACAACAGAAGGTGAAGAAAAAATGACTACATTTGTTGTATTGTTACTGTATTTTTAAAGTTTAATTGCTGCTTTAATTGCTGTGTTTTGGTAGGTTGCTGTGTCATGTGATATATTTGAATGAGATATAAATGCTGTTTTAATGGCTACTTTTTATTTGAGACACTGAAGAAGGATAGTTTGTATCTGAAAGCTTTGTCATTCCATTACATTTTATTGATGGTGTGGAGTATCTTTTGTTTTTTTTTTTTGCCTGAAGCTGCTTCATTTGTATCCGCCACTTTACCACTACCTCATTTTTTTGTGCTTTGCAACCCACTGCAGATACAAGTGCAGTGTCTGTCTGTCATGGTATAGCTTCATCATATTAGCATAATATAGTTTTTTCCTTCTGCCTTCTTCCTGGCAACACTATCTTGTGGTTAACATCACTTATCTTTCTCACAATATTACACAGTATATAGACCACCATGCTGTTGCAGCAGAGCTTAGCTAGGGAAGGGCAAGATGGCCAACTACCCTGGGCACAAAGTGCTGGGGGTACGCACAGCCATTCTCGATCTGTCTTTAATGCAATACTGGCTTTAAAAGGCTGGTATTGCATTTTCTGTCAATACTGGGCACTGAAGTACTCAGTGTATGATCTAAACTGTAGCAACTGCTTGCTACATTGTAGCAAGCAGTTGACTACACTTTAAAAAGAAGAAAAAAAAATTTGTTTAAAACACAAGCACCACATTGCTCAGTGCAGGCAGGGTATAAACTGCAACAACTGTTTGCTACATTTGTAGCAAGCAGTTTGCTAAAGTTTAAACATATATATTTTTAAACTAACACATAAGTGCTGTAGAGCTTCTTGCTGGTAGGGTATAAACAGTTGCAAGTGTTTGCTACAATTAAAAAGATGAAATGTTATGGTTGGAGCAGGGCATAGAAATGGGTCCAGAATGACTAAGGTAGGAGGGGAAGGGGGGGGGGGCATGTCATACATCTGGCCATCTAGTTGGTATGTCAGAAGAAGGAATGTCTGTTTTTTTTTTTTTTTTTTTTTTGCTCGTCACTTAAACAGTTAAGAGCTGAGGGGGTGGGGCACTGGGTCACAGTACCAGCCCATGGTGCTGGTTGAACCAGCTATGTTTCTGGTCTACAGTGTTTTGTGTTACACCTGCACTGAGGGAGAAGTCAGCTTTGTGACCCCCTTTAAGTTATATTAGTTCAGCAAAATGCCCCTTGGAATAAAGTATACTCCTGTAATTTTTAAGAGGTCAATAGACTGCATTCCATAAGGAGAAGGAAGCAATGTTCTTGTTTACCTGGATGATTAGACAGTCTTTAGCAGATCCTGGAAAAAACATGTTCAACATGTTAGTGAGGTGTTGTGCAGACTAAAAAGGACCGGGTTAATATATTAAAGCCAACAATTATGAGATAGAAATGGCAGAATTCTCTTACCTGGTTCATAAATTGGACAGTGTTAAGATTAGGCTATAATCTGCCAAGGTGAAGGCTATTCAGACATGGCTTAAACTTACTATTAATATATAGGTGTAGGCATTCTTATGGACAGTGGGCTACTGCATGAAGCTTCCCCCTCAGCTAAGATACTAACTCCACTTACAGATTTTACTAGAAAGAATATAGCAGATAATGTTGTAGAGACTTTAGCTGGTAAAGCCTTGAGCCTTGTGTTAGCCATTTCTGACAAGACTCAAGAATGTATTGTGAAGGGGGATATTTCATATCATGGTTTGGGGACTATCACTGTTCCTAACATGGAAAAGAGCACCACACAGAGTACCTCACCATTAAATTTCTGCTTAGGGAGGAATCCTATACAATTGAACATAAGGAGTACCTGGACATAGTTTGAACTCTACAGAAGCTTCACTCCTACCTGTATGGTAGAAAATTCATTGTGGACATAGACCTTAAAGTATTTATATAGGGTAAGCTGTCAGAATGCTTAGGTACACAGCTGGGGCTTAGGTTTACAGCCATACACCATAACAATCCAGCATAGGAATGGAGGCAAGAATGCCAATGTAGATGGTCAATATAGAAAGGGAATTTGATAGTGTTTCAAAAATGGGTATCTTCATCTCTAGCTTTATCTTTTGAGGACATCTCATGACAACTTTCTTGAGATACAGCTGATTGGAAAGATGTGTCTGAATCTCGAATAGTTTTTGGTGAGACTGTAACAAATCCCTCAGCCACACATAAACCTTATTAAGATATGTTACTATTCACAAGCTATATAATACTTGCACTTGTTTTTCAGTACACTGTATAAAGTCTGGAACACACACACACACACACACACACACACACACACACACACACACACACACACACACACACACACACACACACACACACAAAAATGCACAGGGAAAAACATGCAGATACACACACAAGCAATGCATATATATATTTGGATGTACTTTGAAATATCAAAGTACAAAAACATTGATGGAAAAGCATTGATCCAAAAGAATCCCAACACAAAAAATTGAACCCTCCCAACAAAACTCATGCATCACATATGGGGGACTGCTCCTCCAACACCACCTGCTAATTATGTATACCAACCCCAGGATTGTTCCCCAGTGGGAAAAGGCAACTTACCTAATCCCCACCATTCACATTTTTGCACAAACATAATACTGGCAGAGGAATCCAAATGAGTTACGATCACTTCTGCCAGGTGAAAAACATTTGAAATTATGAACATTTGATTATAATGATATTTTCCATATATATATATATATATATATATATATATATATATATATATATATGTATAGATATGTGTGTGTCCAGATGATATGTAAAAAGGTATGAAAGAAAATTTTTATTTTATTTTGCTTTTATTATGTTTCTCTGATTGGGATTAGTGAAAAATCCCTTTTTAGCAGAGGACAGGGAGAAAATCTCCAACTTATTATAAACATTTTTAAGTAGGCATTAAGTAATATACATTAACAATCACACATATATTTGCTAATTAAATTACATTCATATGAAAGAAAGGTATATGAAGATATTTATGCATTAGAAGATATTGAACTTTGAGCATTTAAAGAGATGTATTAGTGGTTTTGTCAAAAAGATAAATACAGCATGTGATTATGGAGATGAAGAAAAGAACTAGTTAAGGTAGAAAATATTAATATTTTAATTAAGAGATGACATACAAAGGAGGTTTACAGAAGGTTAATATTAGAAATGTAATGGTGGGAGGGGGTGAACAGTGTCATAAAACTAGGTATATGGCTGGGAGGTGCTAGTAAAATTATTCAAGTATTAGTGAAGGCTGGTTGTGGAGCAGGAGCATAGGATTCTAACTGACAATAAGGCAAGCTGAAGACAACAGTGGCATTTATCCTGGAGATATACATGAGCAGATCCATTCATTTGATAAGTGAAGTTCTGGTTGTGTTTTAAATTGAGTTTGCAGTATGAATGGATTTCAGTGGTAGTGGGGTCTGGTTTCATAGTTTAGCCATATTATTTGAGTATTAGAGAGATACCTGCAGTATTAGATGATTTAGTTATAGTGATTAGTGATTTTTCCCTAGGGCATAAAATTCTTTTGGGAGAATTGTGTTGTATTAAATAGTTACGGGCTAGGCAATTTTCTGGCTTATAGAGAAGTCATTGTTTTGTATTAAGCTGAGAAAGAGATAGGTGGGGTGATAATTCTAAAGAATTTAATTCTCTGAGAGCTGTGCAGTGGTGTGTTTTATTATTATAGTTTAGTATAAATTTTGGCTGTTTTATTTTATCATTACTCAAGTTTTCACAGTTGTGTGATTTGAAGGTTAGTGAAGATTGGGACAGCATAAAGGAGAGATGGCAATAAGATAGTAGAGGCTTTGCATCTTTAAGCTATGTCAGTGAGGTAGGTTTATACTCTGCATAATGTAAAAGGATATGGAAGTCTGTCCCCTTCAAGATATCAAATAGATTTGGCCATTCCACACAATTAAAAGCTTTTACTGCAATCCAAGATTGCTGTCATCACTGGGAGTCTCTCTCTACTGGCTTCCTTTATTAACAAAGTTCTTATGAAGTTGTGAAAAGTTCTTCTACCCTGTATAAACCTGCACTGATCATTATGGATAACTAAAGGCATGTGTTAAACCACCTATTAATAAACTTTAGTTTCTTCTGGGTTATCTATCTTTCCTTATTTTATCTGATTTGTTCTACAATATTGATTGCATGTTCTATCTTTGGGATAAGTTGATTTTTACATTTCTTAGTGACTGCTTTCCTTGTTGCCATCCCTATAATTTGGAATAGTTATTTCAGACGTCTTATAAATTCTAATGAATCTCAGAGATCCAACAAAAAAGTGATCTTCCTTTACTTCTATCTCTCTTTGTGATATTCCACTGACCATGCTTTCTGTGTTTTTTTAATCTAAAGTCTTCTTCATCTTTACAAGTCCAACAATGCATTTCCAGCCTCCCTCTCCCTTTTTGGTATATCTCCATTCTCCAGCAGGTTTGGATTCCCTAAAGAAAAAAATCTTAGAGGGTCTGCCCAGGGTATAACAGTACTTATGAAGGCACTTCCATGCAGATTTTCTGAATGTGTGTGATTGTAAAGCTTTCCAAGGGAATATACAAAGTTCCTCCCACTGTTGCATTGTCATTTCTATATTTAATAATATTTCCAACTCATGTTTCAGCATACAGATACAAGATCTGTCCCTTCCTCAGCTCCCTATTTTGCCTTACATCTCCTATCCATTGTATACATTACTGGTTAGGGCTTTCTTTCAAACAAGACCCAATTGGCCCTTCATAGTTCTTCCTGTAAAGCTTGACATAAATCCTCTTTTAGCTGTGGCAACCTGTATAAGCATTTAATGGCTTCCCAATTTAAAATATTATTGTACCCTAGCATTTGTTCTCTGTACTGTAGTTGAGTGTCTCCTCTGCTCTATCTCATGGCCAGTGACTTTTGTTTCTGGTCCTAATTATTGATAGGTCTTCTGTTCATTTTTTCAGCTTTGTTCTTTTCAATAACTAACTAAATGCCAGTTTTGATTTTCTCAGTAATGCTGGCACATTTCTGTCAGCACCATGTCCCCAAAATACAGGCAATAGATCTTTTCAGCCCAGTCAGCTGCAAATCTGTGTTATCATCTCCTTCCTCTTTGGGTTATATGCAAGATTCTGACATTTTGCAAGAAATGATTATTTTAATGCTCTCAAGTAGTTATCGAAGTCTGGAGCTGCTAATCCTTATTCCCACTTTGGTAAATTAGACTTTACCCATGCTACCCTGACTAATTGCCTATCCAGGAAAAGTCCCTCATCCAGTTATGCAGCTTGTCTGTGTCTTTTCCTCTGGACATCATCCAGAAGTCGTACAGTGCAATATGCAAGTTTGCTTTGAATGGACTTGAGTTACTCACTTACTGCAAGTTGTATTGTAATAAGGGCTGGCAAAGTATTTCAGTCCTCAGTCTGAGTGTGTTCTCCAGAGTTAGTTTACATTCCTTTTAATGGATTTGTAAAATATGATCAGTATCCTACCATTCCACCATCAGTTATGCAAACTGTTTGTTCCCTGACTTCCTGATTTTGATAAATATGTATAAATATATAGATATCCTTCCATCCACAACCCATTTTCCCATTTTTGCACATGGGGTCAAGGTGTCACTTCAATAATATATATATTTGTATATGGCTGACCTTACACATAGGCAAAGTAGGTGGCCACCTATGGTGCCCTTCAGCTAGGGGTGCCTTTCTGGGTTTGTTTATTTAGTTTTTTCTTGTTTCTTCACTAAGAATTTTTTAGTAAAAAACAAGAAAAACATTCACTCAAACATAATTAAAGCAACAGACACATGTTGTGCTGGAAGATCATGATTTATGTAAAAATGATCACTTAGCAGTGTTTTCAGCCAAGTTCATATAACAGCTGTTTCCCAAACCAGGCAGCACAGCTGAGGATGACCACAAAGGATAATGACACCATACTGTGCAGTGACTGACTTGTTTTTTTCTTAGATCACATAAACTACAAAATCACAGCAATATATGTATAAAGACTTCATATTTTAAAGGCCAAAGTTTGTACAAGGGTCAGTCATTAATCATATCCACACAGTCAAAACTCCAGCAAATAAGACCTTGCCAAAGCAGCTGGTTATGATCAATAAGCAAACAACTGAAATGTCTGTACTAACCTTTCATAAGTGTTTACAAGATCTGGTATAATTAAGTACAAAGT
The DNA here is from genome assembly GCF_019279795.1 of Protopterus annectens. NCBI lineage: Eukaryota > Metazoa > Chordata > Ceratodontiformes > Protopteridae > Protopterus > Protopterus annectens. The sequence goes on from NC_056737.1 coordinate 525,036,071, forward strand.
GCCTTTTATTTGGCTAAATGACAAATATGTGAAGAACTTACGAACCAATGAAGTAATCCAACTAAGTTCATAGGTTCATAGGTTGGTTCTAGGCTACTGACCCTAGGGACTATATAAGCCTAGCCATAACAATTTCCTGGCTGTTTCTTCCCACAGTATTTACTTCCATGTATCCCTGTCTAGCAGGGTGACTGACATGATCCCCAGGGTGAATTTCATATTTCCCATACAATCATCAAGATTCCTTTTGAAGAAGGCCAAAGAAGTGATCTGCTTGACATGTATGGGCAGTCTATTCCAGAGTCTGGGGCATCTCTAGGACAGGAACCTATCCCTCCAGCATGTTTTGTTCATTGTGATGACAAGGTTTAGATCCCTGGAGCATGTGTCTCTGAGGGATTGGGATTTTTTTAAGTGTAGCATGTCCAACAGCTCTGAGATTGACATGGCCTTGTATGTTAAGCAGAGATCGCCTCTGAGTAGACGATATGCGACAGAGTATAGGTGGAGTTTTTTTAGACGGTCAGCATAGGGCATCTGCTTTAGGCCTGTGATTCTTTTAGTGAGGTATTTCTGTGGCCTTTCCAGTTGTTGCAGATGTCTAGAGAGGTACAAGTCAGAGCAGTAATGAGCAGCACACAGCCTACAAACTTAAACAAATGCTAAAACAACAGTACTACACAATAAAACAAGTAAAAAATAATTAAAAACTTCCTACTAGGTTCTTTAAATGTGGTTTATCAGATTTCTGTAAAGAAATGCATATGCATTTAGAAGTCTGAAGTAGATTACGTAATATGTGACAGTGTTACAACACTATCTGTAGTTCATGTTTTTGTAAGTAAATCATTATGCAGCTGAGCAGTAAATGTGCAATGCTAACCATTAATTATTACACGCCTCAATAAGCTGACAGAACTTTGGAAAAAGCACATGATGTATTTATTCACAAGACAAACTATGTTTCTAAAGCATAGTCTTTGAGTGACTATAGATGAGAAGACATTTCTTTACTGGTTTTACTACTTTGCTGGAGAATATATTCGGAAAAGAGTACTGCACAGGCAAACTTGTAAAAGAGCAGCATGTTATCCTTAACAAAGCTAATTGTGATTGCATCCCTGTGCTCTGCTGTGTTTTTTATCATAGGAATACTCATTGGACGGTTTGCCACTGCTCCAGACCTTCCAAACTGGTTGAGGAAGATGAGTGTGGATGGTGACAGTAGCATCATTGAGAAGCTCATGAAGGAAATTAAGGCAGAAAACATTAAGGAAAACTTAGAGTAAGTCACCTTAGGCTTTTCTTTCCACACATTTGGGGTTTAGGGCTTACAAGTACTTTGTTGAACAGTATTAATAAACAGTAATTATTGTTAACAAAAAAGAAAAAAGATCATGTTCTTAGGTTTTCTTTAGTGAATACTGAATGAAATGGCTTATTTACTGATAAACTGTGACTTGTGCTATGGTCAAATACATTATTTTATATGCTGCATAAATGGTACAGGTAACATTTAGTTATTCTTTCAAAAGGCACCTAAAGGAATATATATTCCCTACTGTTAGCTTGTAGGAAATCATCTGCAGAGATACGCACACACCACACACACACACACACACACACACACACACACACACACACACACACACACACACACACACACACATTCTTTTAGCATACAATTGGTCAATTGTATTTTTTTTTTTATTTAAGATACCACATACCAAGATTCTTTGCTTATAACCTATTTAATGATATGCCTTCTTCATGTTGTACATGCTGGATTATATATACTTATGTGGTGAGAGTGGGGGTATGTTAAAACAATACCGTCTTAACATTTGATAAGGCGTGTTGGTGCTTAGTGTCAGCTGTTATGTATTATTTTACTAGGAATGGTAGAACAAGGCATAGTGTTGGAACCAGGAAGGAAAGAAGACCTCATTATTTATGCCTGAATGTATGTGTGTGCGTGTGCATATGCATATGCATGTGTACGAGTGTATGAGTGTGACTGTGTGTAGAGGGTGCTACTTGTTTAGGTCTTGGCAGTTTGTGTTGACTACCACTCATATTCCAGTTATATATGCACTGTGTTGTTTCAAAGACAGAAATTGTGGTCAAGGAGCTGGCTGCACTGCTCATAACTAGAGCTGTAAAAATATGGAATTTGTAGGTAAGAAGGCTTAGGCCACATAAAAGCCAAATGCAAAAGAAGTAAGACAGCTAATTGTCTGATGTCTGTGCATTGATAGGATCAGAGGAATACCTGGTGAAGGACATACTACACAAATATGAGAAACAGGATTTTTTTTTATCTAATTACAAAAATTGTCTTCTCAGTCAGTTTACGTCTGACTTTCCATATATATTTTTAAACTGCAGCCCTACACAAATAACATGCATTATTGTGATATTGTACAATGAAAACTGGAAGAGTATTGCTGAGCTTATGGCAGTGTAAACATAATTTAAACTTTGAGTAGTAGCATTTCCTGTAGCTTTGTGGAAGCAAGATAAATGCACTTTCTGCAGTTATGCCTCCCCCACAAATATAATTGCAAATGAGACAAAAAAATAGTTTTCTTCATGTACACATCCCAGAAGATGTTTTAATGTTTCTTGAACTTCATGAAGTTCCTAGTCAAGAATAAGAATATTGACTAGCCATAACTATTTTATTATTTGTATGGTTTTGTTGACAAAGCTAGTCTGACTAGGTATTGCTTATATTACAAACTATGGTAGTACCCTGTGCAGTAGAATATGCTGTTGTGGGATGGTGTATGAACCATTTCACATATAAAACATAATGTAGTATTTAAGAGGTGCCTAAGGTGCTAGGATATTATAGAAACTGTCTTGCAACCCTTTCCAAACTTATCAGCGAAGGGGTTACTGAAGGTCAAATGGATTATCTTTGGTATATTAATCAAAAAGCTTGTCAGCACAACAAATATCCTGGGCTAACTTATGTAAATAAATTATAATGCAACGACTGCCCCTTCCAATAGGAGCAAGCATCACTATCCCATTTAAAATGGCTAAACGTCCTCCGTAATACTCTTTTTTCAAATGACCCTCTTTGAACACCTGGCCATATTTAACCTACAGACTTAGATGTGTCTCTCTTGTAAGAATCTTCATATATTCATAGTAGTCTCAAAACATTCTTTCAACATCAACCTACAAACTTATAGCTGGCAAAAAAAAAATGATGAGGCCCCCATGTGATGTGACTTTACCTTTAAACCTGCATAATTTATGTATTCTACTGAAATTTTGCAGAACTTACAAAAATTGCATGTTATATCAGTGCTACTAATGCAGCCAAGCTATTACCAAATTAACTGCAAGGGTCTATTAACAATGTCATTGTCTTTCCATTGGCCTACTGTGTGATTCTGTGCAAATCATTCAAAGGACATTGTTTTAGGCCTGTACTGTCTTTGAGCCAAGGGCCTTGGACTATTTAGATCACCAGGTTAACAAATTTCAAGTCACTTAACATGACAGTCCTAGTCACCTCTAATGTATACAGGCCTCAACCTAGTTCAGCCACCAGGTTAATAATTAGATTAATAAAAAGTTTTGCAACACTCAGTCAGCCTTTCTTTTAAATGTAAGAAAACGTGATACATATGAACGAATGAGGTTTGTTTTATGTGTATAGTAATTTCTACATAAAACTATTTAAATAGTTTTGTTAATTGCGGTAATTACTGTTTTATGTAAGTAAAAGGCTAATTATCTGTATGACTTTCAAACCCATCCAGACCAGCAGCTGAAAAATATTCATTGTTATCAGTCTGCCTACTCACTTAATACATTAATAAACAAAAATAATGTTCTGATCACCTCTTTAGTTTTGGTGAATATTCCAGCATGATTTGAATGGTAAATTAGTCATAAAGGAGATGCTATTTATATGCCCAGGTAGAGATTACAAAAAAAGCATGATCTAATAAGACTATAACCAGCTTCACATACACATGGCATATGCTGACTTGTTGTTTGCTGTTATACATAAAATTCATTCAGGCACAGCATTAGTGCTACTGAGTTTTACCATACTAAAAGCTTTTGGTAGTTTTACCTAGTAAGCTTACTTACTCTTATGATACATCACGGAGCATAACAAATGCAGATTTATTTTCACACTGTGCATCTTGTGATGTTTTGTACTCATAAATTAATCAATGGGGTCTATATTAAATTGTGAACACTATATAATCGACCCACTAACACCGAAAAAACAAAATGTTGGACAAACAGATCAGCGATTTTTTTCCCCAGGAAAAAAAAAATCACTGATCCATTAAAAAAAAAAAAAAACAAAACAAAAAAATAATAAAGTGGGTGACTTTGCCCCCCCCCCACACACACCCTACTGAAATATACCAACTCCAAGAATGCACCACAGTGTAGGAAATGGCAAAGTCCCAAAAATGTCCCAGTGATTTTTTTCTCTAGGAAATAAATCGCTGTTTTGTGCTTTCGAGATTTTGCCATTTCGGGGAAATAGGTTCGATTAAGCAGTGTTCGCAATTTAGTGCATTCGCTGACTTAATAGGGTCCCTAATCAGAGTTGGAAGGGCCCTTGATATGCAGCCATAGTATACAGACCACCAGCTGCAGGAAAAAAATAATGGGGACAGGGTCAAAGGTCAGATTAGTGAATGAACAGTAGGAGAATCATGGTCATAGAGAAAAGAAAATAATTCTCCAACAGTGAATTGGCAAGAGCCACATCTGTGGTTATGACAAGGATCCATAATACAAGCCCCGGTGGAAACTAGTCTCAAACTGCGAAGTTCCTAATCAAGAATAAGAATATTGACTAGTCATAACTATGTTATTATTTGTATTTTTTTTGGCAAAGCTAGTCTGACTAGGCATTTGCTTAATTTACAGATAACAGCCTGGGGTGTGGGGAATGCAGTTACATTTGCTGAAAATTACAATACGTAAATAACAATCAGTGTATAATAGTGAAGGAAAACTTGGAGCAGTGATAATAATCTCTGTGGAATAATCTTGCTCAGATAGGAAAAATGTAGAAAACTATGCAATACAAAACTGACCCACATTCTATTGGCAGGTAAAAGGATCATTACGTAGACTGTATCCTTTCTGTAAGTAGAATAAAATGCAATTAAAAAGCAGTCAGGCTTGCTCTAACTTTTGAAAGAGCTTGTACTGTAACTGGAAACACAAACACTTGAGCAGATAGGCTGCAAATGAGTACCAGGTAAAAAAGTTAGCAAGTAAATTCCTTTATAAATATGCTGATTATTGGCATGAAATTCTGATTGATTACCTCTGTACATAATATAAGAAAAAATGCAGAATGGCATTTGAAAATGACATGGGGTATTCAATAAAGCCTACATGGTCATTTTTTACTGTGTGTGTGTTGCTATGCACACACAAGTCATGAATAGTTTTAGATTCAGTAAACTCCATGTAGCAGCAAGCACTCATGTGCAAACATGGTAATTTCCATGGAAAGCTAATTACAGCATAAATAGCTGAACTGTATGTTAATGAAGCAAAGCAACACTATGGAATGATTCAATAAGCTGTAAAGTAACCGTTGGTGTTGCCCGTGTATTTAAAAACTTTCTGAATATAGCCACAGAAAACAGTATACATAGAGACAAGAGTAAGTAAAAGTTATTAGATTTGTACAGAACTGAACTTGACATGTAATAGCAGGCACATTATAACATTATTAGATAGGGTTTATGCTACAAAAGTAGAGTGACAATAGCAGCAGTCCTTTTTAAGTGCCATGACATAAATGCAGCTTCACCTCCCTACCCACAAATGAATAAACTTGTAAGTAATGTAGACAGCTAAAAGTGTAAACTCCATGAAACAGACTTTTCATACTGTCATGTAAGCATATGCAGTATATAGCTGATGGAGTACAGTCAAATTTTATCCAAAACTGTATTCCTCCATGCAGATATATAGCAAAGTAATATCCACAATTGTATTTGCAACACTGGGCTCCCCTTCAGTTTCCCTGCCTACACGGTTACCAACCATGTAGATTCAGGGCTGTCAGCATGGTGAAGATGCAAATGAGGTCAAAATTCATTAGAATTGCTGAATCACAGAAGATAGTAACTGTGTAGGGATGTTCACTTCATGTAGGCACTTCCACAGTGTTTTTCTTCCAATGGATGGCAGCAATAAATGATAACATCAGGGGGTGTGTCAGGTTACACTTACAAAGGTGTACATGTATGTTTAGGAAGAGTGAAAGTGCATGTAAGCAGTGCACAAGGCACAAGTTCTGTTTTATCCTCTGAATTTTTTTGTTAAAATGTGTCATGTCTGCTTTAAGTAATTTTTGTTTTTATTCATTGTTTGCATGATGCGACTCTTAGCTCAATCAAGGGAAATGGTGGAATGAATGACAGGTTTCACTGTGCTGGTCATGTAATTATTCCTGAGGCAGCGAGTGTATATCTAGGGCTAGAGTATAGATGGTCCTGGATTCTAGTGCAGGGTGTGTAACCTTTCCTTTCCTTTTTGTGCTCCATGTTTGTGCAATATCACATAGCAGCAGGTGTGTTTAATAGATGCTAATTACAGAATAAACAGTTAAATTGCATTTTAATGAAATAATCCATCACAGTGGAGCTATTCAACAAGCTATGTAGACTCCATTCTTGTTTTTCCTGAATACTTCAATATCATTGGAGTACAGACAAGGACATTTTAACTGGACACAGTGCTAGGTGCTGCTGCAGCTTTGATCCATATCTATAAGCTAGAGTCTGAAACTAATGCGGGTGGTACTGCTGACAATAGGCCTAGGCTGTGAATAAGAAAAGCATTCAGGCCCAGGGTAACTTATCAGATGCTATAAGGTCTGGAGATTATAGAGGGCTACAGGGTGGACAGGGACACATTACAAGATCTCTTTCAGTTCTGCTGCCCTCAACCCAGAGCCAGATCCAACCGAGGGAACCCATCCCAGTGGAAACTAAGGCATGTGTAACCCTTAAAATCTTAGCTACAGGTACTTTTCAAAGATCAGCTGGGGACATGCTGGGTGTGTCACAGGCATCAGCATCTAGGATCCTCCACTAATTCCTGGAAGCTATGCTCACACATGCCAGTGAGCACATATGTTTTCCCAGTGGTTCTGAGAGAGGGCCAGCAATATGCAACAGTTCTATGATGTGGCACACTACCCTGAAGTACTGGGTGCCATAGAATGCACTCATGTACACATTAAGGGACCATCTGGTGAGCAGAGTAGAATCTACATTAACCACAAGGGATACCACTCCATCAACTGCCAAGTCATGTGTAATGCCCACGGAATTATCTTGAATGTGTATGCTGGCAACCCTGGCAGTTATCATAACTCCTATATCTGGCACACATCACAGCTGTACCAGATGTTTGCTGGGGGGGACATTTACTGGGGGATGCTGGCTATGCACTGGAATATGCACTGGAGCCGTGGCTGATGACACCCATCACAAGTACACAAACAGTCACAGAAGAATGCTATAATGAGGTACACACTCAATCCAGAAACATCATAGAGCATGTGTTTGGGCTGCTGAAGTCATGGTTCTGGTGCCTAGATACATCTGGTGGAGCCCTGCGGTATAATCCATGTGCGTGTACACAAATCTTCACAGTATGTGCTATGCTACACAGTCTGATCTTGTGGAAACAGCTGCAGCAGGATCAGCAAGTGGAAGGGACACACATCCCCCCACCAATGTCTAGATCACCACAGCCACAGTCAGAGGAGGACTTGGAGGGGGAACCACCAGCTGCTATGCCTGGAGGCAGATGTTGGCATGCTTGGTATGCCCTTGCTTTGACTAAGAGACAATAAGTAGCACAGCCACTGACCACTTAGGGGCCTAATACTTTTCTCCTACTCACATACATATAGTAAAATTGATGCCAGGCAACTCACACAATCTTTACCTTCCCATGTACTGGCTGTATACTGCTTGCATCAGCCAGAGTCATCCCTGAACTAAAATTGTTTCAACTGCTGTATTTGTAAGGTAAGTCCTAAACCTAGACTGGATTATTGAATAATAGTATGGCATATCCTTGTATTTTGTAACTTGGTAAACTAATCAAGTAAATAATGGTGGATTTCTACAAAAAATACTTTAACATGTGGCAGCAGAGACTTATTTGACTTATAGGTGTCCATTAGTAAGTAGTAGGCCTCAGGCTTCAAAGATTCACATACTCATATGTCTCAGATACTGATTATCACTGCATGTCCTCAGTTTAGCACCATACCTTTGTACTGGTAAATCATTGAAAGAAGTTAGAAAGTAATGATACACATTGAAGTTTCTGAGTTCACAATCCTTCCTAAGATCAAACAACAAGCAGGATGCAGAACAAGGACAGTAACAAAAGCATCATATCCTTGTTTGTGCCACAGCAGTAACACCTTTGGTTCTCCACAAAAAAACAGGCTATGCTTGTTTGTGACATAACAGTAACTGGGCTTTGTCCCCCCCCCCAAAAGAGCAGTGTACCCTTGTTTGTGCCATAAAAGTAACTAAGCTTTGTCTCCCACAAAAAATCAGTTTTTGTGACATTCAAAGCAACTCAGCTATGCTTCCCCCAAAATAACAGTATGTGCCTGTTTGTGCCATCCAAACTGTCCTTCAGTTGCTGGCAACTACATACCATATAACTCCCTGCTAATATCCTCACACATTTTGAGGTCAGTGATATGGAATGGCTTAAACACTGCATGTCTCGCACTACTTGTCAGGTAACTGATGAAGTACAAAGAAACACAGGCATGTTAGACAGAGCTGTATATTTGCAAGCATAATCATAAAAGGTTGTAAGAGAGGATTGATGGGGAAGGGAAGTAGGTATGTCTGTGTCAGATAGGTTGGGTAGGTGAGGAAGCAATCACAGACAGTCAGGACATACAAGACAAGTCACAGGGATAATAAAGGACACAGTCGGTGGGTGAACACCATGGTTGGGGTGAGGGTGGGGACACTGAGAACCCATGGATGCCTAGCTGGGTGACAGAATCAAGTCCTCACCCACTGGACTGCCATTACTGTCACTTCATGGCACCACTGGCTGCATTGCCTGACATCTGCATCTCCTCCTGATATGTTGTATGAGTCTGAAGAGCAGGTGCTCCATCTGGCGTAGGCATGCACCAACAGTGTGGCACACAATCCTATGAACTGACCCTGGCAGTTCATCATGGGTGTTAAATTCACCACCTCTACCACTGCTCCCAGAGGGAACCACTGGCCTATCATGTGGGGCAGAATGACCTGACAGCCCAGGTAGTGCAGGGGCAGCAGAGGGGGTGCTGTCAGGTTGCATCCCAGATGTGCTGGGCAGTGATGCTGTAGCCAGTGGAGTGGGGGCAGGAGGATCCTGTGGGACAGACCTACCCTGCTGGGCTGTGGGGAAAAAAAGAGAAGATAAGGGTTGGGTTGAGAGAAAAAAAAGAGAGATAACATTAACAACTTCATATGTGACATACAAAGCATTGATACAATTATTTGACTCTCTTCTGCTACCTTTACTTTTAAGACTACAAACTCCTAACAAATGTATTTATTACTTTTAAGACTACACAGTTCATAACAGATGCACATTATAGTACATACTGTAGCAAGCAGTCTTTGATGTGTGCATATATTGCACAATTGTGTGCCAACATTATACTGATTACAGTTTACAGCAGGTCATTTGTGCCACTGGTATAGATGTCTGAAGTTACATTGCAATAATGATGAAAATTTAACAGTATTGTACATTTGAAAAGTGTGGTTTTGAATCTACAACCTCAGAATACTCTCTAATATGGTACTGTTATTTTGTCCTACAGACTAATGCATCCATAGTTTCCTTTTACAGTTGAGAGATGCATGCTCACTGTTATTTGAAAATATGGAACTTTTGCTTTGTACTACAGACTAAGGCATACATGCTTTCCTTTACAGTTGCGATATGCATGCTCAGTTTGATACAATTGTATTAAATACTAAATAACAGTACTGTTTTGATGCATACATACCACATGCTTCTCGCAACCTTGCCAGTGTCATGGCATGGGTACTCACATTAAGAGCTCTCTCCATGGCAGCTGTGAAAAAAACAAAACAGAACAGAATGCCATTATGAATACTAGTCTTGACTTTATTCAGCTTTTAACTCTTACAAGTAGTCACTGTAATTGATACTTACACATCTGTGGAGTGTCACTGGTCCTAAATTCCCTGATCCAATGGTCAAGGGTATCCCTCCTCCTCCTCCTGAGGTCATTGAAGTGGTCCCAACATTGTTCACCAGTGTGGGAGATACATGTAGCACTGGTCCAAGCCCTGGCAGCACTATTCCATGCTTCTGATTTGTATTCTGAGCTTGAATAGTCCCTCTGTAGTAACTGGGGCCCATGATGCTGAACTAGGAGTCCAGCAAAGACTTGGAACTCCTGTACACCACACCTCTGTGCTCACAAGTGCTCTCCCTCACTAGAAACATCAGTTATAACTACCAGAGATCAAGCCCAATGTTGAATGAAATTTTGCTGCCAATTGTGCTTTATATCCTGATATTTTTCTGCCAATTCCAGTTATCACATGCTTACTAGGTGTGCACACAGTGTTTGAAAATGTTGTGTGATGATAACCATTGCACAAACATGGTGCATGGATTATCCGCTTCCACTGATTGCGCTATGCAGTGCATTGAGCAAACAATGGCCAAAAAAAATGTAAATGAAGAAAATTAAAGAAAGGGAAATACAAATGCTATGCTGTCATACTATTCTTGGGCAGAATCACTGCTATCTGTGTTATAATTCTCAACCTTCCATCTCCAAAAAGAAAAACAGTAGCCCTCATAATGTGGAACAAATGGGCAGTATGTAAAAACATGCTAATGGCTTACTAACATCTTAAGTTAATGTGGAACTTCTTGCAGCATGAACTGTTTAAAACCCAACATGAGGTACATGAAAGGTATGATATGTGTAGTCCTGGTAGTCATAGTGACATTTCATGCAAATCTGTGCAACAGAGCTGCTTCGACTTACACGTATTGCTATCTGAATTTGCTTGCAAACTTTTGCATCCAGCAACCGTACATGAAAATGGTATCCACAATCACATAAGTGATTTCTCGGCCAGCAAGACTGCTGTGAGCCATGAAATCTTGCTTACATGCACCTCATTAACATGCATGGTATGATGCCTCACTATGAACAATGTCTCATCTCCAGTAACACTCTGTGTAGGCTCTGCGTGAAGCCTACAATGAGTTTATTGAAACCTGGGGACATTCTTTAACCGAAAAAAAGAAAAAAAAAAACAGCCATTATGTTGAACCTTGATGTGATAAACTGTAAAAGTGGCTCTTCTGACAATTTCTGATTCGGTTTTGTTGTTTTTGGAAGTGAAAATGAATTATAATTGTTCTTAGAAAACAGTATCTTACAGTGTGGCAGTTGGTAACAGCATTGGTTGGTACTCCATACAGATTAATTTTATTGCCTTTTGCAGCAACTGAATGACAGGACTGGCTTTGGCTGCCTCATAGCTCTGAAATGGATTAAATGGTTAAGTGGATAAAGTATTAAAAGTATGTGTTAGAGAAAGTTAGAAAGGAAAGATTTATCAGAAGAAGATTTGTCATTAACGATCTCAATTAATTCTAAAAAGTGAATGGAATTATCAGAGATAAAGCCAGAAAATTGACAATACTTATAAGACAAAGTATACTAGTTAAATAAACAGGAATAATTGTTTGAAAAAATGAAATTGTACACAATGTAAGATGCAGCAAAGTAAAAACAAAGTTATATAATAAGACTGTGTACCAACTTCATAAAATCATTATGTGCATATTATGGTGCATCACATTTATCAAATATGTCCTGCACAGACAAAATTTTGCAAAATATGTGAAAGGTAAATCCTTCCACAAAAGAGTGCAGGTAATTTGTGACATTTAAGAAATGATATGAGCCACAGGCAAACTATAACTAGATATAAAAGCAGAGAGTCAATGTATCAGACAGATTGTTCAGCTCATATATGAAAATTTAGAACAAACTAAGAGGATTACTATTGGGTCTCCAGTCACAAGCAGTGTTCAAGACATGTAAGTAAAGACATTTACCTTGATTATGAATCTTGAATGGTAAATCTTGACATTCATGTTGAGAACACTTAACTGGGTAATAACTGAGGTGATCTGAATGCAACTTTTAGTAGTGCATTGAGCTTTAACATCTCCCAAGTACCACAAACATTAGACAAAAGAAGTGAAGGACTGCTTAGAGTTTTACAGCTTTGGAAACTATAATACAAGAAGCAAGTAATCTCTGTGGTATCCCCTAAGTCTCAAAGCAGGGTAGACAGTCAGTTTCCAGTCAAAAATCTTTTATTAAGTATACAGACAAGCGATCCAAACAAAACAAAAAATAAACAGAATGACAGTTGCATCCAAAACATTTTAATATACCTGCTATCAGGTATGGGAGTGGTTTATTTATCTGAAAAACAAAGTGCATTGGTATACATGTTTTAACAAATTTAAATCTCTTCCCCCATCTTTATCAGTGTAATGATAGGACATTAAATACATTTCTCCTGTCCAGTTGCAGTGTGAGTATGCATACAAAACTATAATACACTTATTGGTGCCACCTAGACAGCAGCCACCACAGAAGAATGGCAGAAACTGGAAAGTTGCTTTAAGCAAGCAATAGTGCCCAATATGCTGGGCATTACAGGGAAATAATGGACAGCCCAGCCATGCTATGAGGTTCAGTTTCACAGATGAAGGACCTTTATATTCTCAGAAGGTCTTTTATTTCTCTGTAATGCCTACCTTGAAGGGCATTATTGCCCTTAGAAAATAGAATATCTAGCTACTTGACTATCTACTTAATTGCTTGTTATATTATTAGTGTATGCATATTTTTAATGTAAAATAATTCCCCTGTCTCCTTTTTCAGAGCTGATATTGATATGTAGTTGATGTTGGAGGAAGTATTTTGCAACTAAAATATAAGCTATGTAAATATTTAATAATGTCTACGCGTGCACAAACACACACACACACATACAGAGGCACATACAGACATACATACATACATACATACATACATATCTGAAGATTGGACGAAGACAGATGCAGGCTGCCAGCCTAGTCAAATAGAATTTGATACATAATTCTATCAACTGTATAAATAAATGTAAAATACAGGCTTGTGTTTTTAAATGCAAGAAAACACTTTAAAATGCGAACTTCAAGATTGTTGCAACATTGCCATCTGCTGTAAGGAAAACCAAGCCAAGTATTTCAAATGTGTCTTTTAAAGTTGAAAAGATCTTATGAATCTCTTTAATGTTTTACAAGTCAGTTCCAGTGTGTCTGGATGAAGGTTTCATGCCCATTGTTTTAAGGCTAACGTTTATGACCAGAATTTACATGTGGATGGTGCTTTACTGCTCTGGTTTCTGCTAGAGTATACATGTGAAATGTATTTTGTTGGAAGTTTCTGAGCAGGTGTTAGATTGCTAAATAATGCAGTGTGTGGCCTGAGAACTCAGACCAGGTGTCAAGATGATGCAATATGAATATTGGGAAAACCTAAGTGTCAAAATGATTTAATTTGGGAGGGCCACAGCAGAGCTGTTGGTTAATGTTTAAAACTATTGTTCAGTGAGAGACTGGGAGCATTTTGACTTTGTACATCTAACTCAGCACTTTGCCTTATGCTCACATGTAAGTTTTAGCACTGTGATTTCTTGTAGGAATAGTTAAAGCTAGTAAAGATTAATTAGGTATTTTTCTTTGAAATTAGACCTGTACTACTGTATTATTTTAAGTTTCTGTGTGATCTCTGAACTCTTAGATATCTCTGTGGTGTAGTAGTTTTGTCTTGTGTTTTAATTATTTATTATTAAATATTTTTAAAACCTTCTACCTGTGGCTGGTTTATGTAGAGATAAAGTATGATTTAGAGTACATTATATATTTATAGAGTTTATTGTAATAAGCCCTTCCAATAAACATTGAGACTGATTAGTCATACAACTATTGGATTATAAAATTGCACAGTAATAATTTGACACCATTTTAAGGGCCTTTTAGTAGCTGATAATTAACTGGGTGGTGGCAGGAATTACTACCGTATGGTCTTGGTAATAGGGTCACAGCTGGACAACCTGTGTCAGCCTTTTCCCAGGAAACTCTGTGTGGTTGTATAACCTCTTCTCAAAGTGTGTGTGTGTGTGTGTGTGTGTGCGTGTGTGTGTGTGTGTGTGTGTGTGTGTGTGTGTGTGTGTGTGTGTGTGTGTGTGTGTGTGTGTGTGTGTGTGTGTGTGTGTGTGTGTGTATCAGCTACCTGGGCAGAGACATGAAGCACTGGTTGGACAGAGAGGGTACTGGAGGTTTTAGCTTGCCCAGTTAGGCTGAGACCTGGACCCTATAGCTGTGCCAGTGGGGAGTCTTATTGGGAACCTGGTGAGCAAAGGAGCAACCAGCCCCAGACTGACTGTGATCTCTGTGTGCACTTAAGGGAAATTGTACTTTCTGTGTGTATTAGCTATCCTTTCCTTTCCTAGGAGACAACCTCCCTGGTGTTAGTGGTGAGGATTGAGGCTCCTTGATTGCTGGGCCAGGGCACAGTCGTCACAACATTCATACGTAAGTACATGCATACATACATCCATACAAATATTTCAAGAATGGGAATTAATGTCCTTCTAGCCTGCCAATATACCAACACAGTTGTTTCCATAATAACTGTCTAGGCTGTTCTTAAAAATATCTAAATTAGTGATTGCTTTAATGTAGTTTGGTAGTTTGTTCAATGCATCAGCTGTTCACTCAGAGAACCAATGAGTACACTTCTCATTCCTCTAGAATCTTCTACATAGGTTGTCTGATGATTCTGTACTACTTTTTGATAACGCCAAACATTCCTAGAGGTAGTTGTCTCTAAATGCCCTATATACCTGAACAAGCTCTCCTCTTAAATATCTATATGAGACACTTACAAGTTCAGATGCTTTAATCTTTCATAATTTAAATTTTCACATCCATGGATACCCTTGGCACATTTTTGCTGTACTCTTTCCAGTTTACTGATGCTTTTCTTATAAGGTTTCTATGTTGTTATTCCATACTCAGGTTTGGGTTTAATGTAAATAACAAACACTGACTTCCTATACTTTATAAAACTTCTTATACAATCGATAGTTCTGTAACTATCATTAACCAATTGGTTGATAGGATTAGAAAATTCAGAGCTGGATCTATTCATATACACAGGACCTTAAATGAATCTACAGTATGAATTACTGTGTCCTGTATTAAATATTCACCTTTCAATTTATGTCTTCTAAATCTGATATGCTTAGTTTTTGATGTATTTATCAGCATATTATTCTCCTGTGCTCAAATGGTTAATTTAGTCAAATTATTTTGCAGACATACCCTATCCATAACACATGTAATGAGTTTACCTGATTTCA